>NC_046383.1:21815169-21970169 GCF_011125445.2 Fundulus heteroclitus | reverse complement strand
GGAGAAGTAACTAGTAACTATAACTAATTACTTTTTCAAAGTAACGTGCCCAACACTGGTGATGACATCAGAGGTGTTCTGTCCGACCCGGACCGACAGAGGTCAGGAGATGAGGGAGTCTAGCAGCCAGTTGCGAAGGGGTGTGCTGAAGCCCAGATGTTCCAGTTTTTCCACCAGATGCTGTGAGATGATGGTGTTGAACGCTGAACTGAAGTCCAGGAAGATGCTCAAGGGGGCGGGGCATGGGTGGGCTTGGAACCCGTTAATAACTGCTTGCAGTTCTAGTTTTGTTTAGTTTTTTTCCATTTGATATAACTATAATGTCATTGTTCTTGTAGACTGAGAGAGCTTGGCCACCTACATTCCCACCTATGATGACAGAATTGCCACCAAGAGATTTTGCTCCTAGTACCAAGGAAAAGTTGAAAGAGATGTGCATCGACAGACATTGCTTCAAAAACCTGACCATGAAGATTTTTCTTGGAACATGACCAAAAAAAATCTGATGCAACTCATAAAAACCCAAAATCATATTTATATTTCATGTATCCATCCTATTTGAGTTAGGATGGATACATTAAAGAAAGCAGCTACGCAAGAAAATGGAGGAACAAGAAGAGTGGATTTGCCAAAGGAAGCAAAATAATTTGACATTTTACGTGTAGCAAAGCAACTATTCTTTCCTAACAGAAGATCTAAAAGGGGTTATTTTTTTTTTCATGGAAAAAGTGAAATTTGTTATGGAAAATCTAAAATGTTTTGGTTCAGGTAATACCACTATGTAATATATTTTAGAAGAAAGCTTACCATTTGACTCTTGAGCTTTTGTTTCTGCTGACAAAAAAAGATATAGAGCAAAACTACTGGTTAAAAAGATTACTCCGACAACCTTGTGAAATACAAGTTTCTAAAGTCAAATTATTGCTGTTGATATGAAGCTTCATTAAGTTAAAGAATTTGAAGCATGTGTTAAACTACACTTATTTTCCTTTTCTTTCCATAGCACACTATTGTTGTTTTATATTCTTCCAAGTTGATTGTAAAATATATAAATGCATTGAGTGCAATAGTCCCCTGATTTATAACAAATACTTTTGTCTGTTGTATGTAAAAGGATTTTCTTAAGTTCAATTTTGAGATCCATATATTCACCTTTTAATACATATAAATTATTTTCTAGTTAGGTCATCCTCTGGAGTTAGAGAACTTCCTTTCAAAAGGATATTTCAGAGCACCTGTATGTTCTTCTGTGAGTTGGTGTAACATTGCTGAATACTGTTATGTTTCTAAGGAAAAAAAATAGATGGTTTGATTGAAAAACACAATTTATTTTGTAATGGATTATTATCAAATATTCATTAAAAGTTTTAATGTTCACCATAGGCACTTTATTTTTCAACTCATTTGACCATATCATCACTGTCAAAACAGTACATAACTTGGGTCTCAGTGTTCAGTAACAGATACATATGAAAAGTATGTCTTGAATATGAGGAGCAGTGGTGTGGTTTATAGATCATATGTAATTTAATTACTTTGCTGTGTGATAGATTACAAGGCAAATGTGAATTAAAATTTTTTGTTAATCTAATATATGTAGCAGCATACGTTTGCTGTCAACACAACCAGAAGCACACAAAATATAAAATTCAAAAAGTTATGTACATCATGATGAAACGTATAGGTGTGTAATGCCAATGCGGTACCGCGCGCGAGCTATTTTTAGAAACACAACGTCACGGTGACGTCACATCACGTGGTACGCAGTTGGGCAAACTCCGGAAAGCTGCCGTTGTTTCGCTGTAAGAGACGTGCGTTAGCCTAGGTTTTACTCGGTAAACGACTGCTTTTTCCAAATCTAAGACCATGGTTTTTAAACATTGTTGCTATGGAACGTGCAACAGCGACTCGAGTTACGCTGATCGGCCACATATGAAGGATGTTTTCTTCAAGACTGCCAAGGAGAAATGTATGCGCTTGGAACACCGGGGCGGTCGGCCTACACAACAGTTCAACCCGGAAAAAGTTACCAAATTCACGTACATATGTAGCAAGCATTTTGTCGGAGGAAAGGGCACAACCGAAGAACATCCTGACCCAATTCCAGCGACATCAAGTCAAGGTAAGAGTATTTTGGTGGCCGACATGTTAATAATGAAGCGCCTGCTACCATGACAGCATATAGGCTATCATGGTAGCAGGCGCTAACATGATAGCCTGCTACCAGGCTTACTCAAAAACATTTCAAATGAGACAAACATTAAACATATACCCATTCCTGGACGGTGATTGCAAACAACAACAAAAAAAAAAAAAAACGGCCGACGCTGCCATGATCGCCGCGCAGGAAAAAAAAAACAAAGCTTACCGTTCATCAACTCGGCCAGTTTTCCGGTCTTTTTAAGCCCTCGAACCTCAAGCCATCGTTTGAGCTGAAGGTTGGTGTGTTCTTCGACAGTGCGACCAGTAATCCGTGTGCCTGGGACATCGTCTTGGGAAAGTTTAACGGCTGTAAAGTCGGTCATATCTGTTATCCGTGCGTTCTCTCCTGTATGCCCTACCTAAGCGGCAAAAGGGGCGTTGCTCTTGAGACGGTGACGTCACGTGCGCGGTACCGCATTCAGACGTTACGGGACGTGACAGACTGCATTTCCCATGATGCAATGTGGTCAAAATGGCCACCAACTCCCATCATGCAACACGGCCCCAAAATGGCCGCCGCCCTAACAACGGAGCGGAGAGATAATGTTACTAGGGAAAATGTATTTATTGCGGTCACGCACGAGTTTCTCACTGGACAGAGATTTTTCGAAGCAAACTTTATTCCCTGCTTTGCTGACGCAGGAGGTCGACTTAAAAAATACTTTTTAATTCCCTCTGATCAAACACTGGGAGCCGCCTTATCTCCCAGTGATCGAAAGAGGACTACGCTTTTGCTGGGCCAAGCAAAGCGTCTGGAAGCCCGGACAGAGAGAGACGAAGGGACTTTCTCACCCGTTCCCGCTGCGGCGCGCACCTGCGGTCGTCAAGAGCTCCAGGACACTCACGGACCCCGGAGCCGGGGCTTCACTCCTGATTCACCTCAAAGTAACAGGGTTCTCCCTTTTTTTTTCTTTTTCACCCACAGGGTGTTTAGAAGTGCCTGGGCAGGTGTTAGGGACTTAGTAAATGCTTTTTACTCCAAGGCAGAGTATTTTTAACCGTTGAATATCTTTCTATGTGTGTGCATGCCTGTTTACAATTGATTTTTGCTGTGATTGATTTGTGGTTCGTAAAGACCCCGCTGCGGATCCTTCTGTAACTCTTTCCCATCTTCTTCAATTTTTCCCCCTCTCTCTCTGCTCTACTTATCAGTTGAGGCGATCGCTTTGTGTGAAATTTGGTTTGCGTTTTTTCTTTAAACTCATTGGTTAGCCGCGCCCTCTCGAAGCGAGGTATTACCCCATCAGCGTAAGCATGGTTACGTCATTTAGACCTCCCCTCACGCATCACGCAAGGGTGCGGAGCATACATCATCATAGTCGGCATCTTGGGAGGGTGTCGTGTGACCGAACTGTAGGTAGCTTAGCTGAACTAGTTTGTAAAACACCAAAGCGTCCAGTGGGACTCTCAAACCTGTTCTGTCTGTCAATGCTGGGGCGTCAAATGCCGACGTCTTGACTGTGAGGTTTACTTTTTGTTGTTGCTCCCTCTGCTCCCCTCTTTTTTATTTTTTAGATTTTATTTAGAGAGAACTTTTAAAACAGCGGCACAGAGACATGCAGTGTTTAAAACAAACAAATCTGCCCTGATAAAATTATAATTTCTTCTGTACTTCAATATTTCGCCTGCACAGTTAAATAAATATATAAAAAACATGTGAACTGGCATATTTAAATGTTGTTTTTTCTTTTGTTTGTTTTTTATTTGCTGTCTAACATGGCAAACTTTTTTCCTGCATTTCTATTGTGATTGCTCCTCATGGTTCAAGTCATGCTGTTTTATGTCAGCGTGTTCATTTCCACAGTCATCAACTTTGGGTTGAGCTACCTAACCCACTTTGTACTACCAGATAAGCAGAATATTTGAAAGAAATTCAGGATATCTCTGTCTCTCTCCGAGTTCGGTTGCGTCTTTTCTCTCCTCTGCAGTGTTTCACCCCCCACCCCTCTCCTGCTTTACCATGTCTTGTCTTTCTGAGCACTTTCTTCATATGAACCGAACTCTGAAAAACATGGATCTGGTAAGCTGGTCTCTCAGTACAATTGATAATTTTTTTTCGATGGGTAGGCAACGAAAGGGGGCCCTGTCCGGTCCTGATTTGACTTATTTTGTGAGATACACCCTAAATTCCTGGAAGGAAAACAGTGTGTCTTTCGACCCTGTCATTCCTGGACGTTTGAAACTTTCACATTTGGATTAAGGATACTTGGTTCTCTACTTATTGTTTTTTGTGGATTTTTGAAGTATCGGCAAATACAGCAGATGTCGGTAGCCATTTGGCCTTGATCAGGCTGCCGGCTGCATGACGCGCTTACTATGGCTGTGAATGGACAAACTTGGAAGGTGAATGGAGCAGAGCCGAAAGCTGGCTGTCCTGGAATGCAGACTGGCTTTGGTGGTTGAACTCAAGGGGAGGTGAGATAAAATCTGGAAGTGAAGCGCGAAAAAGCCCCAACAATTTGAAAAATTGGATTTTCCAAATTCCAAAATTTCACGGAGATATAACACTTTCACCGAAACGCACACGCAACGGATCTCAAATGTTTACCTTCTGCATATATGTTGTCTTGTGTTATTTGTGCTTTTCATGCTATGAGGTTTTTTGTGTCGGTTGTTTGACTCTTTATTTGTGAGAGCATAAATTGGCAAGCATCTGTCTCTTTTTTTCTCCCCGCCCTTTTTTTCCCCCATGTTGTTGTTCTTCCTTCGACAGATTCAAGGGCAGTGCCTCGTAAACTCTGTGTAGGCGGGGTTCGGGGCAGTTTGGAGGAATGCGCCTAACAGCTGCGCTGATAGCAGCGGCCAACTGGCTGCGTTCCTTGGCAAAGCAAGGCCTCAGTCAATTGTTCCCCCAAATGTTTGTTTGTTTAAGTGTATGTGATGGACGGTTGTACTGGAACTGATTTTTCGATTGCAATGCAAATTGTAATTAACAATAAAAATTTGATTGATTGATTGATTGATATATATATATATTAAACCTTCTTCAAATTCTGATGGGGCACTTGTGAATTTATATTATAGAAGGCAAATATAATGAAAATATCTAGAATAAGCTACAACTCAAATAATAAAAATAACCTGGTTAACCATTCACCACACTTAGTTTTATAAGAAACGATTTGTGTTTCATTTGCAAAACATACTGTAAAGAAAGTGTAAAGCCTATTTAAAATATAAGAGTTTCAAAGAGGTTCATAAAACACTGAACATGCAATTATCTGAGTCAGTAAGTCTTTTAATGACTTGACAGTAGCTGTCGGGTCATATGGTGAGTGCACCAATGCAACTCTAAAGTACTGTAACTCTCACAGCTAATGGAAGTTGAAGTAGAAACCAAGTCTGCAGAGGTGGAAAAGGAAATGCTGAAAGCTTGGTCAGCTTCCGATACAAAGGCAAACACGCACAGGCACCTTCCCCCTCATCTACCCACCCGCATTCACCACTCGCCCTCACCACATTCCTCTGCTGCTGGATTGGTGAAAAGATTTAAGTTTACAGGACCATGAGAGGGAACAGAGTATCTTTTACTAAATATATATATTTTTTTTTTGCCTGAGGATGGGTCAATCACTTGAGTTTGCCCAAGGTAAAGATAAAAAACTGTGAATGTAATATTTTTTATATATTTGACATGTTTTTTTTGTTTTTTTTACCTATTTAATATTGTAGGTAATCGTCTTTCTCAAAAGTTTGGGGAAATGAGACAGAAATAAAGCGGGACATTTTAAAGAAATCTAGGATGTATTAAATCTACTTCAAAGCAGTAAAAGCAAGTAAAAATAGCATCAAATTAACTGGGTATAGTTCAATAATAAATATAACTTTTTTTAAACAGAATGCATGACTTCTTGCTCATGGTGTGCTTATTCTTCTACATTAAGCTTATCACAAATTCAGAATAACATTGAAGGATGGTGGCTTTCTGCTTGAAACTGATGAAACTCACTGTAGGGTTTCCTAATATTTATCTAAACTTTGAAGTTTAGAAATGAGTGATATTATTCCACAGACATCCCTCATTGGTGTAGTGAGCTAATTGGCAGAGCTCCAAACACACAGTTCTGTTTAAAAGTAAAACCATTTAGAAATGAATGAATATCTATTAGAAAACACTATACTCACACTAATACATCCTCAGATTTGGAGTAGATTTTCACTTACTACTGTACCAAGGTTGATGAATCCACTGTGTCTGATTAACAGATTTTTCTGGGATTCATCATCGTTAGTTTTAAATACATCCAAATACATTAATCATGTACTAACTCACCACAAGTAGATATCTGTATTATTTCTAATAACAATTTGTCTTGGTTCCTGACTGAGCAAACCAGATGTCCTAAGGTATTTTCTCTCAGAACGACTTTATCTTATTACGTCCAGAGAAGAGTTCAGAGTTGTGAGTATTTCTCCGTACGGACTCCAGCCATACAGACAGTCCCCTCTCTCAGAGAGATAAAATGCCCTCATCAATGCCTTGGAGATAAAATCAAAGACCAGCTTAGTAGCAGACAGAGGAGCTGAGAGACATCCTCACTGAGTTAACAGAACCAAAATCAAAAGAGTCCTTTGAATTTATTTTGGACCTTTTGATTTAAAGTAGCAATAAATCTGAAGCAGTGTAACAAGAATCCTTTAAAATTTAGATATTGTTGAATAAAAAGAGTTTACCTTCTTAGACAATGGTAGGACTCAATTTCCTTTGCATTTTCTATTCGATTCAAACATCTCAAGCATATATTCACCATTGTCATTCCTGTTTAGGTTGTTAATACTTCATGTTCCATCTAGGGGGATAAAGACAGACCTGCTGTTTATTGTGTTGGATGTAATCTTGTTCTTTTGACATAGATGAATAATTTGGTTGAATTTGTTTGCTTTCTTCCTCTAGCTGTATCTTGGTATTTTTGAGCTATTGTCCATCAGCCTGAGGTCCGCAGTTCTTCCCAGACCTCCATAATACTGAGTTACAGTCGTCTGCCATCAAAAAATATTTTTACTGCTGTTTTAGAGAGTAAATTAAAAAAAAATGTGTTCTTAAAAATCGACATAATGAAAACAAAAAAAAACGTTTTCCTGCTTATAAGCAGAAACCCAGTTTCCTGCACCAAGACTGGGGTTGGCAGCTGATGTCTTGCTCAAAAAAACATTTCCCTAATATTTGATAGTAACTATCAAATATAGGTACATGTCGACGTTGTTAGGGAAGTATATAATAATTTTTTGTGTTAATCATGTATTTTTCTTAAAGCACAAAGAGTTACCTTCTAATCACTAAACTGTGTGGCTTGGACTGAACATGGGATGGGGCTTTCCAGACTCACTCAATGCAATAAATTAATTTGTCTTGTGGGATACTAGGAAAAATGGGAGTCACATGGGGTTTTATGGGGGTTCCTTCAAGATGTTTTATGATTTGAAAGCTTTTTAATCATTAATGTTTTTCCTGGTACAAACCTAAAAGTATCTGGTCAATGAATTAAAAGTTAGTTCCTGAGTAACACCGGAGTGCAGATCTGTTTTGCTTGTGAGAAGATAAGCGAATGTGTGCGGGGACCTCACCCTTCCTCGGACACTCCGTGAGGGGCTGGTCAGTCTATCAAAAGATATTATCCAGGGCATCTTCTGGCAGACACTAGCTTACAACCGGCGTCGACAGGTGGACTCCGGGTTATATTATATGAGCATTATGATAACGCATGTAAGTATATGTCTCCCTTTGGAATTCCAAATGTAATGAATATATGCATATTATAAGTGTTTTGTCTCTGATAATTGTTTTCTTCCTTTGTTGCCAAATCTCCGAACCGGGTGAGGCGGGCCGTAGAAAATGAAACAGGAAGAACTAGAGGCCGTCTTAACAACATACATATTACATATTTTACAGTATATTTACATTATCTTTTACAAGTTAAAATGTGTTTCAATTAAACAGAAATTAAACACATTTTAACTTATAGCATTCATGTGACATTAAACTGCATACCTGGTAACCAACATGTGACCAGGTATGCAATTTAATTTATTTATTAATCTTATTTATTTGCAGATTTAGGTGTTTTTATTAATAACTTCCTGTAGGGTTCTGTAATGAGGCCTAAGATTTTAATTAAGCCCAAACAGTAAAAGGTAAGGTGTCAGCCTGTGATAGGGTACTTGTAAATTTATATTATAGGAAGAAAATGTAATATAACTATCAGGAATAAGTTACAACTCAGGTAACATGAGAAACCATGGTCAACTATTTGCCACACTTATAAAACTATTTTGCAAAACTTTCACTGCTTTAAATGTTGTGAAGATTGTGAATAAGCTAAATAAAATAAAAACAGTTTTACACATAAAAACACTCACCAAGCAATAACCTGAGTCAGGATCAGTAAGTCTTTTCATGATTTAACAGTGGCTGCTAGATCACGCAGTGAGTGCAGCCAAATTCTTAGACTTAGACAACTTTATTTGTCATTTTGTATGCGCAGAGTGTGTGCAGAACGAAATTTCATTGCATACAGCTTTTAAATTGTAGTAAAATTAAATTACTGTATAAGGTGCAGCAGTGATTTAAAATTCAACTCTAAAGTACTGTATCTCATGGTTGATGGAGGTTAGAGTAGAAACTGAGACTGCACAGATGAAAAAGGAAATGCTGAAAGCTTGGTCAGCTCCTGGTACATGTGCCTTCCCCCTCATTTACCCACCAGCATTCACCACTAGCCTCACCACATTTTTCTGCTACTGCAATGGTAAAAAAGTTTGCCGTACAATGAAAGGCAACAGATTATCTTTTGCAATATAAAAATTATTGGCTTTGCTATAGGATACGCCGATCTCTTAAGTTTGCCCAAGGTAAAGATAAAAACTGTGACTGCGATATTTTTATATTTTTGACATGTTTTTTTTTACCTATTTAACATATATTGTAGGTAATCTTTTTTTCAAAGGTTTGAGGAAATGAGACAGGGGATAAAAATATCTCCCAGTGGAATGGAAACAGCAAGTCGGTTAATCTATTTTTGTCACGCAATATGTGCAGCCCTTGTTTTATTGAAGAACCTGTCTATGTTGTACCTGTTTCAGGCCTAGTGATGGTTGGATTATAAATCTGGGATCTGAAGAGAAAAAAGTGATTAATGGAAAGAAATGAATGACCTGTAGCTTTTTTTACTGTCAGAACCTTTGCTGAAATGTTTTTTTTTTTTTTTAGACCAAGGTAACAACTGCCGGATCTGGTGTTTAATGGACAACACTAAAATCAAGCACAGACAAAAAAATGGAAGGGAGCCATAAGACGAGACGGAGAAAGAAAAAGATGAGGGCAAGAGTTCAATCTGAATCTTTGTCATCATTTTGGAAGTACACCAAATTGTCCTGATACATCTATCTTTCCTTTCATCTCTCCCTTAGTTCAAACATCCATTTAATGGCCATCAGTGATGGTGCCTTCCCCACTGGTCAATGTGTGAGAGAAGGGTTATAATCTGGTCAGATCGCCACTCCATCACAGAAACTCATACGATGTCAGTAGCAATCATGAAGCAGACCTTGTATGAATTTGAATTATGCATAAATAAAACAGTATTGCTGGTTAAAAATTACATCAACTCATTAGACCAAGATTTGCAGTGTGAAGTTTTGTTAATTTACCCTCATTTAATTTTGCCTTGGATTATGTAGAGTACTATAGCACTCAGGACTTGATGTACTCCTAGTAAAACAACACATATCTGTATTAGTACCTATTTTATTTATTTCTGTTATATTTCAGGATAGAGATAAACTGTGCTAAAAGCACAAACAATCAATGATGATTAGGTCGTTTATACAGAACTCATGATTGATTAAAAATAGCTAGAAGCTTCATTTGAAGCAAAATGCGTTCTCTCCGTGCAGACAGCATAACTTGTTCAATCCTCTGTACCAGGGGTATTCAGCTCTTTTACTCAGGGATCCACTGTTCTGCATGTTTTACATGTCTCTGCTCCACCACACCTAAAGCAAATGTTTGTGTGGCCACCTCAGCAACCATAAAAGGCTGCAGAGGCCTGTTAATTACCCATTTATTTAGGTCAGGTGTGTAGAGGCAGGGAAATAGATAAAACATGCAGGACAGTGGGTCCTGAGGTCCATGGTTGAAGACTCCTCCCTAGACTGTCATGGGCTATAAGTGCTGCAGACAGCCAGACAGCTGCAAATTGTTGAAAGCTTTTTGGCAGGTAAATATCCAGCGTTCTATTCAGGCCTGCCTGCCTTGTCACAACCATGGCTTTCCCTACCTTGACATTGTTAGACATCTACCCAACTTCTGATATCTGGACCACAACCAGAATTTGTACCACTTGCCTTACTCCATGATTTGTCAGCCCTGTTCAAATTTTCATGCATGACCCAGGTCTGAGTCTCAGCCGTCCTGTTTGACACCTCTGCAGTGAGTGACGCCTGGTTTACACATTTGCAATGTCAGTGCAACTGTATTACGTCATTTTGGCTACCATGCCCCTTCCACGCGGTCAAAAGGTTCTGCTCCATGCACTTTGGAAAATGTGTAACTATGCAGACAGTCCAGCACAGAAAAACATGGCAGGCCAGCAATCACTCCTTTTGAAGGAGATTCATAGATATAGACATCTTTATAATTTGGCCAAAATAGATCACAATTTTAACAAATTGTTAACAATTCCTCAACAGAAATCGCCCTCACTCTTGGAGGAAAGTAAGAGGCTTTGAAACATTGGAAAACCATTTTGTTTTCTACTGCTACATGTAATGGGTTGTAGTACGCTTGGCGAAGGAGCAGAGTAGATTTTGTTAATGGACATCTGGTTAATAATCAACTCCACAGTTTTATTAAATCACCAGTATCTGACAGCCCAAACACTATCGACATTTTTAATATTGTATTAAACACAATACTATATTTATTTCTTACTGTATTAAAGCTTAGTAGAATTACAGATACTGATTTAATAATAAAAGAAGGTAAAAGCAACAGAAGTGATGAATGTGGAAAAACCAAACAGGAATTGAGACCATAGAGATTGTTTACAATATTTTTTTTATGAGAATCCAGTTCTTATACATTATATTAACATCAATAAATGCACAGACAGCTTATTTTCATGTATACATTGGCAGAGTACACTCCTCTAAAAAAACTATTCATGCCTCGAACCTTCTTTTTTACTCTGGACAAAGTGGATTTTGTTTACGGACATCTGGTTATACATAGACTCCAAAGTTTTATTAAATTACCCAGTATCTGACAGCCCAATTATTGGTGACATTTTTAATATTGTATTAAACCCAATACTATATTTGTTTCTTACTGTATTAAAGCTTGGTAGAATTACTGATATTCACTTAATAATAAAAGAAAGTAAAATCAACAAAAGTGATTAAAGTGAAAAATTAAACATGATCAGAGACCCTAGGTGATATTTCTCAAAATATCATCCTATTTCTGTCATGAAAAAAAAAAACACTAGAGTAGGCTACTTTTGCTCTGAGCTTTGAGATAACTAGAACATGAGAGCATGTCACAAACTGCTTTTACTTGCTAAAATCTAAATTAAGATTTGCTGTAAATCGTAATGCACCTCTCTTATGTTCACATACTGCTATAGCATCTAAAACCTCTTAAAATCTTTTGAAGTACCTCTGAGCAATAGTTTTCTTTGTTACCTCAGTAGCTTTTAGGTCATATCTAATTATAGTCAACTTGGCATATCTTAGCAAAACCTAAAAAAAAACTTTAGGGAAGCTTATTGGTCACAGAAACTGCAAATTTCAGAGAACTCTGACTCAGCTTGAAAGAAACCATTGACCATTAGGGTAACCATTTGCCTCTCTTTAATACATTTTTGGCACTAAAATTATTATTTCATTTCTATTTGTTTTTAGGTTTTGCTAAACAAATAGGATCACATCACATCTTAGCAACAAGTTGCTAAAAGAAAATGTCTAAAAGTTTATTTGCAAAATAAGTCTTTAGTTCAATTGTTCCAAATACCATTTAGCTACAAAAACTGAACTGAGTAAAATGGCGTGTAAGTACTCTGCACTCACTGCTGAAATTTAAGGGTGAATATTTTTGGCTCAGAGCTGAGGTTATCACTGTTTTCTTCTGGCTGTGTTTGTTTTGCTACACAAACTCAGCTCAGTTGAATAAATTAAAGTGCAGACACACAAGACGCATCAACAAGCAAAAGCATTGTCTTGATCATATGACAGTACTCTTTGGTTAGATATTTTGATAAATGTCAACCATTGTACACAAAATATCATTAGGCATCCATACTTAATAAATCCTCCCACCCCCCTCCCCCACTAATATCTGACTTCTATAGTACAATTTGGCAGCTTTCCTGACTTCATCATCCATGAACAACTTGTGCATACACAGACAGGTCTGACATCTCCACACCGACATACTCCTCTTCTGTATCTACACTTTGCTCCACTTGCCTCCTCTGTTGTACAAGCCTGACATCAGTGTAGGTCAGTTCGTGATCATGTTCCTCGACTGCAAAAGAGGAAACAGTGTCACAAGTTTGATATATATTCACAGGAATGTATTTTTTCAGTGTTAAAATAAACACATAAATACTCAAAAATAAAAATACCTTTATCATGTTCTTTTCTCCTGGCACAGATGAACGTTACAACCATAGCTAAGACAAGTAGAAGACCTGCTGCAAGTACAGCAACCAGAAAGGGCAATAATTTTGCTTTGCCAGAACCCCCCACGTTTTTATGCAAGCAAAGAGAGGAAGAGAGTTTCAAATATAATTAATCCAAAGCAGTTTTTGAACTAAGTTACCAAAGTTGTATAATGCTTAATCACAATTTGATTGGAGAGTTTGCCAACAGTGGTGCATTAATTTATGGCTTCTTACCCATGTTTTGTGTAGGGACTGTTGTTGGTCCATTAAACGGAGTGCCGTTTTCTTTTGCTGCCCACTCAGATATGTTCCTCCCTTTAGAAATATTGTTAATGGATGGAATATTTGGTTGAAAACAAACATATGTGGATCAGTAAGTAACAGTCAGCTTTACAGTTTTCAGAAAACATTCATCTATTCCTGGAACAAACACTCAGAGAAAAACTGGACAGCAGACAGGCTCTGTGTACATATAATAAAATCACACATCTCTGTTTATTGTATCACAGATTAAGAATTATACAAACAGAATCAAGATCTATCAACATAATTCAAACCATTTACCTTTATCCAACAACTGAAGAGTCCTCATGTCCTGTACTGCGTCCCACTGAATCAAAGACTTCCAGAGTATATTCACCAAAGTCAGTTTGGCTCAGGTTACTAATCCTGATTGTTCCATTGCTTGAGATTAAAACAAATTTACTGTTCATTTCATTAGGCATAGCGCTATTCTTTCGGCCATTTATAACCTTTTGTGATCCTTTTTTCAAGTCATATGTGCGTATTTCTGAGGAGTTGCCCATCACTTGGATCCACACAGTTCCTCCTTGAACTCCATAACACTTTGCTTTGTCCTGTCTGCCATCACAGTATGTTTTCACAGCTGCAAAGGACATTATAAGACCAGTTTGATTTTGTTATTCTGGCATGCAATTCTTTTGCTTGTTTTTTCATATCCCATTATCTGTTAGAAACAACTTAGTTTAAATGACCTTTATAAAGACTACATCACTTTTTCAACCTGTCTGCATAAACTACTGGTTGTTGTTTGGATTTAAATCAGCTTCTTCAAATTAAGCAACCCATTCAGTTAATTGGTAATAATATTTTACCTTAAAACATTTCATTGAGTGAAAATAAAGAATAAACAGCAGGTTTTGCCAAGAAACAACAGTCACTTAAAATAGGCCCACTGGAAAAGTTTTATATCTATTTATAATAGAGCAACCAACCAACAGATTCATCCGTATATGCAATATCATGAAAAAAATATTAGCTCACCTTGGGATTCATTCAATAGCACCACCAACAATCCAACAACTTTCAGGAGTTTTGAGCGGCTAACAGGCACCATTGTTTGACACAGAATGTACAGTAGGAAAATGTCTCCTGATTTGATCAGTCTGAGAAAAAGAAGCTGCTGTGCAGACGTGAAAAGGGAAGTGAGTTTTTAGCCAAAAACAGAACACGCTCTAACAAACTACTGTTGTTATTTTTACAGCATCAGCAAGTAGCACACCTATGTGAAGCAAATGTCATTGCATTTTATATGTGCTTCCTTTATCAATGCAAATGTTATAAAATCACTAGTTTTCATGGCATGCAGGTAGATTTAGAATTTGCGTGTGTTATTTCATCCTGTAGGTCTTTCACTTTTCCGTCCTGGAGGACAAAGACTGACTGCATAGATCTAATTTAAATCACCCTTTAACCCAACGTGCACGCTTTATAACTGTGGAAGGAAACCAGATAAGCCAGTTAAATTCAGGCAAATTCAGGAACAAAAAGAACTTTGCACTAAAAGGTCAGCTTAAAAGGGAAACCTTGAGGTGGTGAAACAGCACCATGTTCTCAATGTGATTTAGTTGCTCTGCACTAGGCTGACAGAGACCTGCTTGTAGAACAGGGTTCTGCTAGAAACAGCAGCACCACACAGATCTGCTCGATCATTAACTCACTCAAAGTCAGCCACTAGAATGCGCAGGTTGAGGTTTATTTTACCATCCATCTCCCTTTAAAGAAATAGGAACAGTAAAGTAACTAATGAATATTGATTTGGACCTTTTAGGGATTTCCACATAAAATGTGTTCAATTAAAGTGCAGTGTATTTATACTTAGCATTTTAATATAAATACGTACGACTATCTTGTCTTTGCTGATAAGATATACATATTTGGTGCATGTAAAAGGGAGATTAAATCATGAGGAGATCTATAAAAATAGGAAGTAATGTCAAACTGTTTAAGACAGAGAGCAATTTTGTTTGTGTTTCTCTAAATTAAAGACTTGTCCATTTTGTCAGGGCAGCATTGGTTAGACTAGAGGGATCCGAGCAGCCCATAATCATTTGGACCGACCATAAGAACCTCGCTTATCTGCAGTCAGCCCGACGTCTGAATCCCTGTCAAGCCTGTTGGTCCCTGTTGTTCTCCAGGTTCAATTTAACCATTACCTACCGTCCTGGCTCCAGAAACGTCAAGCCCGATGCATTGTCTCGACAGTTTGCACCCCAGGAAGAGGAGAAGGAACCAGCACGGATACTACCCCCCCCCCCCCACTTGCACTAGGGAGCTTTATGTTGGGAGCTAATGTTCTCCGTTGGAGTCTTGACTCTAAGTTTTCCGCCCATCCAGGTATTTTTAGAACCCAGTCTCAGGTTCGATACTGCTGATGGAATCTGTCGAGGTCTGAACGTCAGTGCTGGAGAAACTCCCACATGGAAATAACCTATATAAACATATATGTTTTAATATAGGTTTTGATATAGGTTTTAAATATATGTGACATATATAAAATTGGCCGTTTTCCTATATTATATGTACATATATCTGCATATATGTCATACCACATATATGTACACATATAAAATTGGCAGTTTTCCTATATTATATGCACATATATGCAACTCAATCTAGCTTATATGCAGCATATATGTGCATATATATGCGTCATATATGCACATATATGCTGTATATATGCAGCATATATGTGCATATATGACGCATATAGGTTTCATATATGCGCATATATCCTCATATAGGTTCTTTCCGTGTGGGCTGTGGGAAGAAAAGGAGGATTGTTAAGAGAGATCGAACCAGAGAGAAATGTCCAGAAGCCTAGCCGCTTACCATTTAGTTGGGCAAACCTAACCGGGGAAGTAGTGACGAGGGAACTCTGAGACCAAATGCTCACGGTGGATAGTTGGTGGTTAGCGACTGGAGGGCGGACTGATGGTAAGTCAGCGAGGGATCCTGCGCGAGCCACGGCAGGCAGGGGTAACAGATGGAGCAACCAGAATGCGGAGGAACCAGCAGAATCCAGGGAAGGGAACCTCAGTTCCCTTCCCTGGAAAACTCACTTTCCAAAACAGGCTTGATCTGTGACACATGGAACATGGGGTAAACGCGGGAGTGAGGTGGGGCTGATGACAGACTCAATCTTATATGGTCCAGTAAATTGAGGAGCAGGTTTGTTGGCTGACGGGTTAGACATAACGTCCCTGGAAGATAACCAAACTCTCTGACTGGGGCCATATACGGGGGCAGGTACCGGTGCTGGTCGCCAAAACTCTTGTTCTGCTCTGCGGTGCGTGAAAGAGCAGTGACAGTTGACCTCCCGGGATCTTGGCAGCGGTGGATGAAAAGGGTATACCTTGTTCATCAGTGGGTAGGAGACGTGGTTGATATCCTAGTGAAATCTCGAACGGTGAATGTCCAGTGGCTGATGAAACGTGAGAATTTAATGCATACTCGACCCAGGAAAAAAAATCTGTTCCAGTCTGAGGGAGAAGATGAAGTGAGACAGCAGAGGGTTGTTTCTAACTGTTGGTTCATCCTCTCTGTTTGACCGTTGGTTTGTGGGTGATATCCAGACATGAGAGTGTAGCGGGCACAGAGAGCAGAACAGAAGTGCCGCCAGACATGAGAGATGAACTGGGGACCCCGGTCAGAGAGGATGTCTGTGGGTATTCCATGAAGTCTGAAAACATGACGGATGAGTAGTTGTGCTGTCTGAAGGGCGCCATCGACATGTTGGAAAATACAGGAAGTCACTGGACAACCTGCACAGAGAGTTCTGCCACCACTTCTCTGATTTAGAAAAAAATTAAGACATCACTTTAGCTGGTGTCATTTTCCTTCTCACAAGATCCTGAAATGGCACCACCAGGTTTGCATTTTAAAGTGATCGATCTTGAGTGTGACCCTATCTTACAAGTGAAGTTTAGCTCGCTTAAACTGGGTGAATCATATGCTTCATTGAATGAAACCAAATTTCCAAACATGCAGAAGATGGCAAAGAGGATGTTGGTGTTGTTTGGCTCTACCTACGTGTGTGAGCAAACTTTTAGTGTTATGAACATCAACAAATCGTCTGACAGATCCCAGCTCATAGATAAACACATCTGTTCTGAGAATTGCCACAGCCAAACTCACACCGCACTTTGATGCACTGGCAAAAAAGGGTGATTCACAACACTGTTCCCACTAAAAGTAGATCGAAGTGACATTTAAATTATTTGAATCAGTTCTGTTGGGCCACTCAATGTGGTCAGGCACCATAATCTGATGGTCCATTCCATTTGTTCCAGGCTTCTCTATTTTAGCCTCAGTCTGTCCTATATATAAAACTGTGAAAAAATACATTCCCAAGATAAGTGTAAACCAAGCAAATGCAGCCACGAAAATTAATGCAGCAAGGATTTGATTTGAACATGCAATGTCACAGTAATGTTGTATCTTATTAATTTCATTATAGCAACAATTAATGCTCAATTCTTAGGTTGGAAAGTAAAATTATTACAATAAGTCAAAATAATGAAATGAAGAAAAAAATGTATTAATTAAAGACTATCCTTTTTTAAATAACCTGTATTGGAGATATTTTGTATGAACTAAACCTTTTTCTATCCATCTAATGTTGGCTTGGCCCATCTGAACAATTTTTAAACTCAATGTGGCCCCAAAGTATAACTCACCCTGATGTAAAGATTTGCACAGAAACATTAAATTATCCCATAGGCCCATTTTATACAATTTACCTGGAGAAAAAAAATCTTGATTTTTTTTTGGGGCGACTGACTCTTTAAAATAATTCTGTATTCACGATGGGGCAAATTAGCAGATAGCTTGAATTGCCATATTGAATCATGGATAGTGAGCAGAGTTACGCAGGTAGTTACGCCACGGTTCATTCTTTTGAGGTGGATGGGTTTTCACCCCCTCTTGTCACCAGAGATGAGGGAGTCATGACTCAGCAATGCCTGAAGCCAGTGGGGGAAAGGATCAGTCCAATTGTATATAATCACATTTATTTCCACTTTGTAATCCAGGGCAGGATCACCAACAGCTTTGCATATCATGATTAATTTGCAATGTGGAAACAGAGTGTGGTTGATTTCGTTGCTCTCTTTGCTCTGACTGCAGGTGGGTTCAGGACAAGGCAGCAGCTGTCTGCCTGGAAGACAGCGCTTAAGGAAATGGGAAGGCCACTCACAGCAGTCCCTTACAGCCTGCCTCAAGGCGGTTAACTACGGAAGAATTGGTGCTTTCATGTAAAGTCCCCAATGACAAATAAAAAGTTGGTAGATTTGTTCCTAGTAACTTTTTTGAACAAAAAAATATCACTACAGGGGTCTTAAAAGTGCAGCAGTGCTCTCTACGGTGGTGCAGGTATTTTTTTTAGACTGAGCAGCTTTTATACCCCACAGCAGCAGAGTTGCTGACTTCAGCTTCTTCAAATTATGTCACAAATACTTTTGAACCAATAGCAATATGGATTCAAAATTCAATGCAAGACAACCATTTGAACCCAGGAGGGCGCCACACTGTCAGTTAAGACACACAAGCAGGGTTTTAACAAATATGCACCAATTTGTCAAAATAATGCCCAGGAGTCTCATTTATAAAGCTTGCATACGCACAAAATGGGGCCTGAAACTTCTGTACGTTACTTTCCACTCAAACGGTTAGGATCTAGAAAAAAACAAAACTTGATAGTAAAACGTGCGGTCCTCATGGCAACTCTGACCCATGCATACGCTAATTTTGGAGACAGGGGAATTTGCCAGCGCAGATGGTAACGTGGTGAATTGCAGCCAAACTGCACAATAATATCTCTCAGTGTCATATATTGCCAACCATGTTAGTTAATTAATATACCAGCTGTTTATTAACAGACATTAAATATGCAACATCAAGGGTTTGTTTTGTGCCAAAGTTACTGTTTTCTGCATTTTGGATAATGGCTCTCTCCATAGTTTCATTGGTGTCACAAAGCATTATGCATTGATCTGTAACTTTTTCCAGACTGATATATCTCAATTACTTTTTAATTGTAATGTCTGTAATCTTTTCTTATTTTTCTTTATTTTTTAGGTAAAGGGATGATTGGTTCCTTTTTGGGCTCTTGCTTCATTTTGTCAGGTTCTATTTAAGTGCTTTATTGATTCTATATAAGTTGAACCAATGGTAATAAAATGCATGCGCTAATAACATTTGTTTGATCATCAAAATATTGAAGTGTTACGACAAAACAAAAACTAAAAATAAAACTGTCAGTGGGCAGAATTTGTTTTCACCGCCACATGTTTAAAATGATGCAAGTTAACCGACAGAGAGGTAAGACGATGTAGAAATCAACAAATAAAACAAATAAGATGGATGGTAGGCAAACAGACATGTAAATTGATAGACCCATGGATACAGTAGGTGGCAGTGTTGAGCAGGTTTACGCTTCAGAAGAGCTAGTTATACATCAAATTATACAGATTAAAACTGAATAAATTCAAGGTCTCTTGATTTAAGGTCACTTCTAAAAAGTTGGCTAAAATCATATTCCCAGCATCATACAGTTCTTTTTCACCAACCAACTTTTATGAAAATGTTTCAGAAAAAAATGTTACATGATGGACAATGACATTTGTGTTTCATTATTTAGTATTATTATAAATATAATTATTAATTGTGGCCCTAGTGGCCTTTATGTGAAAGTAGGGTGACTGGGAACGGGGGAGAGAGGGTGAAGATATGGACTGAGGCCTATTTGTATATGGGTCATGCACACAAATCCAGTGCAACCACCAATAGGGCTGCATAGCTGGTAGCACTAGTGCCTTGCAGCAAGAAGGTTCTTGATTTGAATCCTGTCCTTGCATGTTCTCCCCTTGGGATCTCTCTGGGTACTACATCTTCCTCCCACATTCCATAAAAAAAATTGTGATATGGTAACTAACACTTCAGTGTGTGTGTGTGTGTGTGTGTGTGTGTGTGTGTGTGTGTGTGTGTGTGTGTGTGTGTGTGTGTGTGTGTGTGTGTGTGTGTGTGTGTGTGTGTGTCTTCACAGCATTTTCAGACTGGTTAATTTTTTATCAAAGCTTACTATGGTGCCTTAGACTGAGCTTTTACCAGGCTGCAGCCTGGTAAAGGTAATAATGGATGTGTGTGTGTTTTTTTCAGGGGAGAAAATGAAGTTAATGCTAATGAAGTTAATGAAACCCATCCAAACGCTTACTTTTCAGACACATGCAAGTGAGAGTTGCAGATCACAAGAGATTTCAACGGAGGACAATGAGACGGGAGAATGTAACAGCAGTTAGCAGAGCTGCTGCTCCACCTACATCTCCCACATCAGATGTGCACCAAGATGCAAACACAGCACCAGCTATCCCAGAGCAGTCAGAGCAACATGGGACATGATTTTTATCTGAAAATAAAAATAGTATTTTTATCCTCCTTTCATTATTTCTATTATTTATTTCTAAAATCTTATTCCCTTGTCAGATACAGGACAATCTCACCTATTACTTAATCATAAGGCACAAAAAAACAAGCCTACACTTTAAAGAGACAGTTGATAAGACTCGGCCTGTCGGTGATATAATAGTTTTGTTTACTACAGTAAGTATATGAACCAATATTCAAACTACTTTAATTTGACCATAGAATTTCCTTATGCAATGTCTGAAAACTTCTTGTTTTAAAGACTATTACAATTCTTGTGCAATGCAATGAAACTGCAAAAGTCACATTACCTGTGAAAATAAGGTGCCAACAACAAAATACTGAGCAAACTGAGATACCAAATAAAAATACAACGTTCAAACCCAGATTAATACCTCTTTGAATAAGGCAAGGAAGTTGCATTATGTACAAATCCAGATAAATGTAAAGACAAAAGAGGATGCTAAAGAAATACGTTCGGTTTCAGAGACAGGTTCAAAACTTATAGCTGTGCAGAAGATTTTTCAAACTTGATGAACAGGGGAATAAAGGCAGTGCTGGTTTGACTGTTCAGCTCTGTCCAGCTGTTGGTTTTGACATGACCAACATCACTGCTGTGCCATTATTTTAATTTGATCAATTCAGTGTTTGGCTCAAGGTCCCAGAGTTTCATACGGAAATGCTTTGGTCTGCCTTGAGGTCCCTGGGAACTGTAACAGATCTATTTTACATCATTTTTATTTGCAAAGTTTTTTAACCATTTTCTATTAAACTCAGACTTAAAATTACTATTTTTTCCTTCTGAACAACCTTTTTTTTTTTTTTTTTTTATATAACCATTAATATTGTCTCTTAGACAACATTTAACAGCAGAAATTCTCCATTCATTAAAAATGGTTTTGTGCGTCCTGGGTGTCTGGAGTGATTATGTGAAGGATTTGAGCTTCCTCTTTCTTTGACATCAGCTCTCAAACAGCCAGTAGTTCACACAGTTTACTCATTGAAATGACGCGGACCAAATCTGTGTTGTACTTCTTACCCACAGTGGACACGTGTAGCACCTGCAACACGCCCACTTTTTGCTTGCACAGTTTTCTTTCTGCCTTCCTGTCAACGCGGTCCTTATTTGGAATCTTTGAAGACGCTAAACGTACTATATATAAATGCAAAAAAAGCACCCAGAATCAGTTCCAGGTTTGAGTCATCACTTTGTGGGTGGTAAGTATTTACATTTAGATAACCTCCTCCCATAAATTTGTGAGGTTTGGTCATTAGCATATTCATGAAGGCACAAAAAAGTTTACACCCACTGTTTCACCCATTTTACACACACAAATTGCTTTGCTTTTGGCATGAAGATCAGCTTTGCATACATCAATTAATTTGCACGTGTTTTAATACATGTTGGTGAAGATTCTCAGTCATCCAGGTCATGGTCATTCCAAAAAAAAGGTAAAAAACAAAGCAACTGGACCTTTTTCTGAAGTTTCAAGACGTTTTACTTCCCATCCAGAAAACTTTCTCAGTTCGAAATGTCTGGAGTAGTGTGGAGTTCCAAGCTTTATAGTATTGCCCAACAAAGGCCTTGTTATGGCTGGCACTCTTCACCAGTCTCTGGCATAAAACGCTGTCATCCCTCCCCCTCATTGCCAACCTGTCCACAATGCTGTACAAATAAACTTGGCTTGCCAACTAGACCCTTTCAGATGCAGCCTTAGATAGGACCTCTCTGAGGGGACTCTAAGAATCGTTGTTAATATAGGCACAGATTTATAAAACCATGTGCATGCACCCCAGCATACATTTTCCCTTTATTGATCAGAGATCTTCCTGAACGTTTACGTACCTGGTTCTGCCTCATGCTCTGCTCTCTACACACCCAGATTCAACCATAAATGGTCAATACAAAGCACCTCATGAATGTTAATGTGCATTTAAATGAGCCAGCCGTTCATTGTTTTCATTATGGTTAACATTTGCACCCATAGAGAAAAATCAAAAACACTGAATGAATTTTTAACAGAAAGGCATTTATTAAATGTGTTAATCAGAGGTAAACACACAGATGTTGTCCATATTAAAATAACTTGTTTTAAAGGGAAACTGATTGCTATTTTAGATGATGGCCTAAGAGACAGAGGTGGGTAGAGTAAAAAAAAATACTCAAGAGTAGCAGACATAATTTCACTTAAGTAAAACAAAAAAGTAGGTAACCAAGAAATTTCTCAAGTAAAAGTTAAAGTCTTCTGTGGGAAGGCTACTCAAGTACTGAGTAACTAATCATAACATATGGTTTAATATTTAAAAGTGATCTAATCAAACTGACAAAAACATAAAGTATAAATTCTTGTATCATAAAGACTTAAAATAGATATTTTTTTAAAATATACAAAAAAAATACAATTACAAAATAACAAATCCGTTTAGTATGCACAGCCTGCCTCTGGCTGATGTGGGCGGGGGCCATGTTGTTGCCAGGAAACATGGCCTGACCATCCATTCTGTGACATCATTGCTTCTGTCCCTTTGTGACATCATCAGCAGCCTTTGAATCTACAGACTTCAGCAAATAATTGTATTCCTTCAGAATCCTGATAGTGAATGCATCTCTTGAGTCACTCTCTTGCGTGTTGAGAAAAACCCAGTTTTTCAAAGAGCAAAGAGAAATCAGTCCAGTCATCTCTTATAGAAGATTTGTTTTGAAAACCAATCAACAAATCTGTTAACTACAGTCTGTCAGCAGACGTTCATCTGTGGAGATTAGCTGCCGTCGGAAAGAATCGCTGACATCTATCAGCTCTTCATTCAGCGACAGCAAATCAGGTGAAGACACAAGACAACAACCAATTTTAAAACTTCTTAAAAGTGAGACAGCCATTGAAAAAAACACCAGAGCTGTTGTCATGATGTCAGAGGTGGAGTTTCATGCCGTCTTAGGCGCCAAAAACGAGAAGATCTCAGCTCTTCAACAAGAAAACGCTGCATTATCAGAAAGCTTGAAGAGTCTCGCCTCCGAGCTTCGTAAAATGGAGGTAGTGCACCAACATGCCAACGAGGCGAGGCAGCTTGAGTCTGAGCTAACTACCGAAAGGAAAAAGGTCCAGGAAGCTGAGATCTCCATTAGACAATTAGCTCCAGGAGCTAAAGCTGCACCGGTCCACCAACATGAGGACGACCGGGAGAAAAAGGCTTTAAGAGATGAAGTGTTGAGGTTGACTCAGATTGTAGAAGAGCAGCAAACTGAGCATGAAGACGACGTTGCTGTTCTGTATGATGAGCGGATTAAGACCAATAAAGACCGCCGAGATGCCATCAGAAGGGCCGATCAGCTGAAAGTATCTCTGATCGCAGAAAAGAACAAAACAAGAGAGATTGAGATCTGTTCAGCCAAGCAGATGGAGGAAATCTCTAAATTACAAGCTGCTCTGGTCAAAATGGAGAGCAATTTGGAGGAACAAAGACGGCAGTGGGAGCAAGAAAAACTCCGTCTTCTGACCAATAACCAAGAAACATCTGAGGTGGAACAGCTGAAATATCAGCTGCAGGAGCAGACAGTTAAGCATGAAGATCAGGTTGCTGCTCTGTATAACGAGCTGATCAGGAAGAACAAGGAGAGTCAAGATGCCATCAAAAGGGCCGAACAGTTGAAGGAAGACCTGACTGAAGAGAAAAACAGAGCAAAAGAGGCTGAGGACTGCTTAGCCCAGCAAAAAAAGGAGACATCTAACCTCCAGGCTGCTCTGGTCCTCATGGAGAGAACTTTGGAGGACCAGCGGTGGCAGTGGGAGCAGGAAAAATCCCATCTTCTGACCAAACAACAAGAAAGAGATGAGCTGGAGCAGCTGGTGAAGCAGTTAGAGTCACAGAAAGCTGAGGCAGAACAGGAGATAGCTGCTGTGCTTTTGGAGCAGCAGAAAAAGAACCAAAGTCATCAAGATTCTGCAAGAAAAGTTGTTCAGCTTGAAATTGCTCTGGTTGCTGAGAAGAGCAGAACAAAGGAGGCTGAGAACTGCTTGGCCGAGCAAGTGAAGGAAACCTGTGAAATAGAGGCTGCTTTGGTCAAGATGGAGCAAGGCTTGGAGAACCAAAGACAGCTCTGGGCCCAGGAAAAGTCCAGTCTTCTGACAGGGCAGCAGAAAGCTTTGAGAAATGTGGAAGCAGCCAGGAAAGACGTTCTGGAGGTTCTGCATAATGAAAGGCAGGAGTGGCGGACAGAGAAGTCCTGCCTTCTAGAGATCGTTGCAACAACAAAGGAGCTTCTGGAAGAGGCGGAGGTGAAGAGTAAAACTTCAACACTGAACCTGATAGAGAAACTGAAAAACCTGCAACAGGAGATGGACAAATTACAAGAAAGCAAACCCAAAAAGAAATCTTTCAGGAGAAAAATCGCCAAGTTCTTTAAAAGGTCTAAAAAAGCTCCATCTCAGCCTGAAAACTGACCACCACTGAACCTCATGAAACCTCCTCCTATCAAACCATCAAACTGACAAAATCTTCTAACCTTTAAACCCCTTTACCTTAACCCCCTTTTTAAAATGGCAACCATTGCAAAATATCCAGCATTCCTCAGCACAAAACTATTCAAAAATTTCTTGTAAATGCAAAAGTTCTGGCTCCCTACCAGGGTAACTAGTTTTACCCTGGTGAGTGGAGTGGGGCTGCACGGTGCAGCAGTTGTTAGCACTGTTGCCTCGCAGCAACAGATCTGGCTGCTTGGGTTTTTGACGTTCTCCCCGTGCATGCGTGGGTTCTCTCCGGGTGCTCCGGCTTCCTCCCACAGTCCTAAAAATTTGAATTTTAGGTTAATTGGTCTCTGTAAATTGATCACAGGAAGTGACTCTGTGCCTGCATGGTTGTTTATCCCCTGTCTGTGTCGCCCTATGGTTGACTGGAGACCTGTTCAGGTTATTCCCCACCCCCTCTGAAGCTTTCATTGTCTTTTTCATTTAGTCTTCCTCTTAAAATATATTCATAATAAAAACATTTAAAATAAAAAATAAATAAAAACAGACATAATAATCCAGCCACAAGAATGCTTTGTGCTCCTTGTGTTGGTCCCAAGCCCAAATAAATGGAGAGGGTTATGTCAAGAAAAACATTCATCTGCCTGATGGATATCATTGCTCTTAAAGCTTTTGAAAAGAAGCTGTTTCTGAGTCAATTAAGTTTTTGATTTTGGTTCTGGAACGTTGCTGATGGAAGTGGATTGCCCAGGTAGGTGGAATATGTGGCAATACCTCTGGCCGTTCTCTGGACTCTTACAGCATAATCCATGTCCAGATCATGCAGACGGCATCCTACAATATATATATATATATATATATATATATATATATATTGAAATGCATGATGATATATATATATATATATATATATATATATATATATATATATATATATATATATATATATATATATAGTTATGTGTGACTATATAAAGTCGGACCATGGTCGAGGTCTGATGTGGAGGGAAACTGAATGTCTGAGAGGAATCATCATGCATTTCAAGTATAATTCAAGTATAAATGGTTGAATTACATCTTTGTGTAAATGTAGGTGTTCTCTGAAGGCCTCCAGTGTTTGTAAGAGAACAATGAAAAAACTGCAGCAGGCAGGTCGGGGAGGAAGTTTTGGAGACTTTTAAAGCAGATTTAGATTCCAAAACAATGTCCAAAGCCTTGAAAGTATCTCCTGGCACTGTTCAATCTATCATATGAAAATGGAACGAGATTTATCTGGTGTTTTGATGACATTTTCATCAACTAAGAAAAATGTGATGAAAAAAAGAATAGAACCGATTATTTTGTTGTCACTATAACAAGTAGAACTGTATTTGCAGTTACAGATTCCAATGGGAATACATTACATGATCCAGAATGTATAAATAACACCTTCCGTGATTTCTACAAAATTTTATACACATCACAGATAAATCCATCAGACAATGTCATCAAGCAGTTTCTGGATAAAATTACACTTCCTAAACTATCAGATAACCAAAGAACAACACTGGACTCACCGCTGACAACAGTTGAAGTTCAGGAAGCTTTAACAAGCATGCCCAATAAAAAAGCTCCAGGTCCAGACGGATTCCCTACTGAGTTTTATAAGGAGTTCTGGAGTATTCTGGCACCAACGTTTCACAGAATGTTGCAAGAAATTCAGGAAAATGGCAGATTTCCAGCTAATATGAACTCTGCCACCATCAGTCTTCTGCTTAAGCCAGGCAAAGATCCTATGTTGCCCACCAGTTATCGTCCCATATCCTTAATCAATGTGGATATTAAAATAATATGTAAAGCTTTTGCAAAACGATTAGACAAAGTCACTCCTTTCATAATCCACCCAGACCAAATTGGTTTTATCAGAGGAAGGCAGTCATCCACAAATACACGCAGATTACTTAATTTAATAGATTATTCCTACAGTACAAATAATAAAACTATTATAATGTCTTTAGATGCAGAAAAAGCATTTGATAGAGTAAACTGGAATTTTTTATTCGCTACTCTGCATAAATTTGGTTTTGGCAATTTTTTTATAAATTGGTTAAAAATTTTATACAGCTCTCCTACAGCCTGTGTCAGGACAAATAATCAAACATCTTCCAGCTTTTGTCTCCAGAGGGGCACTAGGCAAGGATGCCCACTTTCCCCCTCACTTTTTGCCATTTTTATTGAACCTCTAGCAGCAACAATTAGACAAACAAAGGTTATTAAAGGTATAAAATGCATGAATATAGAGCATAAGATTAGTCTTTATGCTGATGATGTATTACTCTATCTTCAGCACTCAAACTCTTCCCTTTCTCAAGTAATTAGATTACTAGAATCCTTCTCAAAGGTTTCTGATTACTCTATAAACTGGTCTAAATCTACGGTACTGCCAATTAATTGCTCTTTCCAAAACCCCCTAGATTTACATTTGCGCTCAGGAAACATCACATATTTGGGTATCACTGTGTCGTCTAAACTTGCAGATTTAGTAAAATCTAATCACATCCCACTTTTAAAAAAGATAGAAGATGACCTGGATAGATGGAAATCGCTTCCAATTTCACTCATGGGTAGAGTAGCTTCGATTAAAATGATGGTCTTACCTAGAATTAATTACTTATTTTCAATGATCCCCAATAAACCATCATCTGACTGGTTTAAATCTCTAGACTCTTCAATCTCTAAATTTCTTTGGAAAGATAAACCGCCCCGTATCAGCTTAAAGACGCTACAGAAAACTAAAGACAGGGGGGGACTAGATTTGCCTAACTTCCATAAGTACTACTTGGCAAATAGACTACAATATATCACTAAATGGATAAAGCAAAATCCGTTAGACGAGCCCTGGATAGATATAGAACAGAAAATATGCAATAATATCATGATTTCAGATTTGCCGTTTATTAGCTCAAATATAAAACGGCATACATGCTTTAAAAATATCAATATCAGCTCTACTCTGACAGCATGGTGGGAGTTTCTTAAAATGACAAAGTCGTCACTTATCCCATGCAGTCGTACACCCATCTGGAACAACCCTGACATCCTACAAAATAATAATATGATAAACTTTACACACTGGAAGAATAAAGGTATTGAATATCTGGAACATTTACTTGATGGAACCGAGTTCATCAATTTTTCCAAACTAAATATGCAATATGGCATTAGTAAAAATAAATTTTTGGAATATGAACAACTTAAATCTATAATTAGAAAAAAATTTAAGCATATTAAAGGTGGTTTACAAATTCCAAGTAATATATTAGAGTTCCTAGATTTAACCCCCCCCAAACTACTGTCTAAATCATACAGGACACTGACTAAAATAGATGATTCAATATCTCTTCCTATTACGAAATGGGAAGAGGATCTATCAGTCAACTTTGAACAAGACTTCTGGGCTCAGATATGTCTAAGAACTTTCAAATTGACTAGTAACACCAACTTACAACTAATACAATACAAAATCCTTCACAGAGTACACTACACAGGACAAAGATTATTCAAGATGGGTCTGGCACAATCTAATATCTGTCCTCACTGCATAGGCAATCATCCTGATAATTATTTTCATGCGTTATGGTTATGCACACCAGTCCAGAGGTTCTGGACACAGATATGTATTGACTTATCAAAGTGCTTGAGCTGTAAAATTACACCTTCCCCATCAGTTTGCTTGCTTGGTAATTTTGAGGAAAGCCCTCTGGGGAATAAAATAGTTTACATGGTTTTCACTGCACTATGTATCGCAAAGAAAACTATCCTCATGAATTGGAAAAGTAAGGAGAATCTCAGTATCAATCAATATAGAGATCTTTTGTTGGATCATATTAATCTTGAGACAGCATCTGCATCCACATCTGTTCGATCTCTTTGGGCTCCTTTGATTAGCACTATCACTTAGTGGAATGGGGGGCGGTGGGTTGCTTCCTGCAGGGTGCAGTGGCTGGGTGGAGGGGTTCCTGGGGCTCTGGGGGCACTTGGAGTGGGGCGCTTGGTGGGTCTGACTCCAGGGTCTGTTGCCCCCATATGGGAGGAGCTTGGGAGGCCTACGGGTGGCCTACAGCAGCCGCTTGCGGCGCTCTTGGGGAGCTATGTAGGGACGGACGTGGGTTACTGACCTGGTAGCTGTGCTGTCGCTGGGTGGGTCCTGGGTGGGTCTGGGGGCCTGGGGTCCCTGGGGCGCGCCGCCCTCGGGCGGGGGCCCCGGCGGGGCCTCGGGGGTTCCGGTTCCGGGGGGTGTGCCGCTTGGGGTCTGGGCCGGCGGGCGCCCGGGTGTCCGCCCCTGCACGGGGCCTCTGGTGCGCTGGGGGTCCTCAGGGCCTGTTGAGCTGGTAGGGGGGCATGGTCATTAACATCTCAGGGCAGATGCTCTTCCCCTTCTTTGGGTTGGCATTCTGCTAGTGGGGGGAGGGGAGGGAGGGGGAGTAGTGACTTACCCAGCCTGGATGTCTAGTGTCGAATGTATGGTGAGATGTTTGAATGTTAGTGTTGGGGAGGGTTTAAATCTACGGGTGGTGTGGGGGGGGGGGGGGGGGGGTTTGGTGGACGTTCTGGTGGGCTTGTGTCCGGCCCCCTGTCCCGGTCCTGGTCCGTGTAGTCTCCCGGTGCGGGTCTCACCTGGGGGGTGGGGTTTGGGATGGCTCTTGCGGGCTGGCTGGCCAGGGCCCCCCATCTTATTAATTAATTTATTTAATTATATATTATTATTATTATTATTAATATTTTTTTTTTTTTTTTTTTTTTTGGGGGGGGGGTTAGCATGGGGGGTGGGCTGGGGGAGGTAGAGGTGTTGGTCCTGGTGGGTGGTTGGCTGGCGAGCCCTGCGGCCTATCCCCGGCCCCCGGGCTATGGTGGTGCCGCTGGAGGGGCCCCTTTCTCCGGGTGGGGCTTTCGGGGAGCGGGGGTGCCTATTGGAGTCAGTAGGGGAGCTGGCTCCCTGGGTTGGCTCCCCAGTCCTTTGCTCCCCATCCCCGGACTCCTCCCTCTGCCTGCTCCATCACGCCGCCACACATGTAGGTCCTTGGGGAGAGGGCGTTACTGGAGGTTGCCACCTTTTGGTGACGTCCCTCTCCCCAATTTTATCATGCATTTTAGACACTTTCACTCCAAACATTTTTACAACGCACATCCATATAGGCCACGATATGGGGGGGGGTGGGGGGAAGACGTCTGGGGGGGGGCTTATGTTGTGTGAGCCTCGCCCCGGGCGGCTCCCTTCACCCCCTCTCGCATTTAGACATTGAGGGTTCTTCTGGGTAGTTGCTTGGAGGGGGGGCACTGGCACCAGCTCCCTTCCGGAGGGGGGGTGGGCTGTGCCGTGCACCCCCTTCGGTGCTCCCAGTTTTAAACACACCTGAGAACAACATGCAACAACACAACATCTGAGCGGGCGTAGGGAGGATCGGGGGTCTTTTGCACACCCCCGATCTCCGATCGCGGCACGGAGTCTGGGGCCTGGAGGAGGTGCGGGCCACTGGGTACGGGGTCTTGGCGGGGGGCTGTTGCGGCTGGCCGGCGGCTTACCGGATCTGGGGCTGACGCCTCTGCTCTCCCCAGGAAGGGATGGGGGGCAGGGGTGGCTAGGGTAAGGTCGGGGTGGGAGGGGGTTTATTAGGTATATAGTGGGTGATGGGGGGCTCTGGTCGGATGGCCCGTACGGGTCGTGTCGGCCCCCCCTCTTTGGGGGGCCTGGTCCGGGGGGAGCCTGGTCCGGGGGCGGGGCCGGGGGTCGGGCACAGGCAGTCGTATTGTTGAATTGTGGTGACCCCCCCCCCACTTGGGATTTTTGGATGTGAATGCTATGTGGGAATGTGTGTAAAGCGTCCTTTTTTTATTTATTTTTTATTTTTTTTTATTTTATTTATTTATTTATTTTTTTGGTGTCTGTGTGTGGCGAGTGGGGCACAAGGGAGGGATGGTGTGAATGAGTGTTTTTTTTTTTTTTTTTTTTTTTTTTTTTTTTTTTTTTTTTTCCCAGGTTTGGGTTCGGTCCGCTCCCTCTCCCAAGATCATCTCAAGTCTCCGCTAGGTGCGGAGCCCATCCCCCCACGTCCTGCCCTCCTCTGCTGCGTTGACGGGCGCCTTGACCCTCTGGCGCGTTGACGGTCCTCGGGTTTGGGGCGGGTTCCCGGGTGGGCGCCGGCCCATTCCCGGCGGTGGCTTCGCGGGGCCTGGCCCCCCGGGGGGCGGCCGGGGCCCCCGCCGCGGGGGCGGGGCACCCCTGGGGCCTCTGGCCCCCAGGGCCCATGGCCAGGACCACTTCAGCGCGGCCGGCTGCCGGCGGAGCCCACGGGCTCGTCCCCGCGGCTCTTGAGGGTGTCGGCATTGCGGTGGCTGGGGGATTTCCTCGGGGTCGTCTCTCCTCTTTCCTCAGGGGGGGGTTGCAGATTTCCTGTGAAGGCCCCTCTCGGGCGCACTGCTTTGGGGGCCCCTTTGGGAGTCCGGGATTATGGGTTCCCTGACCCCTGCCTCTGTGCTCGGGGAAGGTGGGTCTTCGGTTCTCCACAATCACTATCAAGCCATTTCCTTCTGGATAATTTTCACCTAAATTAGTGCACTCTCACAATCTCCCACAGGTGCTGGGTCCCAGGTATTAAATGTTCACTTATATATAGAAAGGCTATAATTTATTTACTTTCTTTTACTTTTTTTTAGGTATCACATTACACATGTCAGCTTAAATAATAATACATATGATTTAGCAATGGTATCAAGGTGTTACACGATTGTATCTGTTGCTTTATGTCTGTTGGTTGTGCTGTTCTTTTTGTGTCTCTTTCCAGGTGATGGAGCAGACAGAGGAAGTTTTATCATTCTCTTCCTTTTATCTCTTCTTTCTTTCACCTCTTCTTTCTCTTTTTTTTCTCTTCTTGTTTTTCTTTTACTCTCCTACTTTCCCATTGTAGTGTCCATATAATTTGAAATTCTCCCTGCAGGAATCACAATAAAGCTATTTACACGCACAAATCAAGCGGAGCATTATGGCGAAAGCTGTTTGCTCCACTTGTGAAAGTAAAATCTGTCGAGCTCTATTTGGCATTAAGATATCAATTTTTATTGCCACTTTGCTAGACAGGACACTGGGAAAAAAAAAAAAAAAAAAAAAAAAAAAAAAAAAAAAAAAAAAAAAAAAAAAAAAAACAAGTAGAACAATGTGCCCTCCTGGCCACGTGTTATAACAGAAATATAATAAAAAAAGGTCAAAAGTCATGTAGCACCTACAGTATTACGCATAAAGGACATTTGAAAGCATATTTTGAACTGAAACATATGTCAACTTTTTTAGTTGGGTTTTGGCAGAGTTATCGACAGTTCATTGTTAATTTTTTTCATTGACGATCTTTCAAACTACTGATCTGAAAAGTCAATACAAAGCACCTCATGGATGTTAATGTGCATTTAAATGAGCCACCTGATCATTGCTTTATTATGGTTAACAATGGCACCCATGGAGAAAAAGAAAATATACTGAATGGATTTTTAACAGAAAGGCATTTATTAAATGTGTTAGATTTAAACACAGAGGTAAACACACAGACGTTGTCCGCATTAAAATAACTTGTTTTAAAAGGAAACTGATTGCTATTTTATGATGGCCTCATAGACAGAGGTGGGTAGAGTTGAAAAAAAATTACTCAAGTAAGAGTAGCAGACATATTTTTACTCAAGTAAAACAAAAAAGTAGCTAACCAAGAAATTTCTCAAGTTAAAGTTAATCTTCTGTAGGAAGGCTACTCAAGTACTGAGTAACTAATCATAACATATGGTTTAATATTTAAAAGTGATCTAATCAGTCAGACAATAACATAAAGTATAAATTCTGGTCTCATAAAGACTTAAAATAGATTTTTTTTAAAATATATAAAAAAAACTACAATTACAAAATAACAAATTCAGATGGGAAAACGCTTTTCTGATGTTTTTTTTTCAACATAACACCAATGAAACCAATACTTTAAAGCAGTTTATGTATATACAGTATGTGCAAATATCTTCCAGAAATAATTTCTACTGCAGATAGAAAATAACAGTAAAACAACAATGCTTGTGTACAAACAAGAAGTCTCACTTTGAATAAACTGTGGGTGTGTCTTTGGTGCAATTTTGATTAAAACAAGCCCGTTCTATATTCACTGAAGTTATCCACGATGGACAGAGTAGCCAGAAGGTTTACTCAAGTAAGAGTAGCGATACATTTTAATATTACTTAAGTAAAAGTTGGAAGGACAGTGCAGCAAAACTACTTCTAAAAGTACATTTTGTCCAACAAGTTACTCAAGTAAATGTAACTGAGTAAATGTAACTAGTTACTACCCACCTCTGCTCATAGAGCTTGTGTCTTGGTGAAGTACCTCATAACTTGGAGGAAACTACATCTAGCTCGTCATTCTGAGGAGAGAGGGAGTCCAGGAGGAATTTCAAAACACCGGCACAACTGTCTACCTTATGGCAATCCTTGAGAAACATTTAACCAGCATATATACGATGCAAAAACAAGTTTTTACACAGCAATTATAAAACTGATTTTTATTCATGCTTTTTAATTCCAAAATAGTGCACATTAAATAATCCTTAAAATTTAAAAGTCATTCATCCTGAATTAAAACAGCTATCCTCTCAAACCTGCAGCGCTGTGCACGTTCATCAATCTGTGTGTGCTCATGCAACACACACACACTCAAACAGAGCTATGGTTATTCGTTAGCAGCTAGCATTAGCTTCTTCAAATTTCCCTAATTTATCATCGCTTAGCTGTAGCAAAGCTAATACTTTCATTTGCAGAATATGAGTTTTTGAAGCTAACTTTTTAGTTAGCTGTGCACACCACTGCATCTTGATAACCAATCTCCAGGATAGTTTTACGGCAGTGACTCTGCTCCATCTTATCAAATTAAATATTTTTACCCATCCAGGCACAGGTAGAAAATACCCCATTAAGTTCTTCATGAACAACTGACGCACACATGGTGGTTTGGTGGTTTAGTTTTATTGTGGCAGCATTGCTAAAGTTTTGAGGAACAGAAAAAGTCCCACCTACCAGAAGAAGTTATGTCATTAGTATGTTGCTTTGCAGAGAGGAGTAGCCAAATAGTTTCAAACACCTAAAACAGTGGAACTCATCCGCTTTAATGAAGAGCTTAACTTGTCATATTTTCTTTAAACCAAATTTATCTCTGTAATTCCCTTTGCAGTGGGTGATTATATGACATTGGCTTATCAAATGTATTTTCTATCAATATTTAAAGTAAGATAATGCTCTGTTTGAAGTGTGTAGTGTCCATTACAATTTGTGAACACTGTGGGGCACTCCACTCTTATTTGAGAGACCTTTGGGTTGTAGTTAGACTTAATCATTTCTTAAATTATTCTTGTACACCAGTTTTAGATGGTGTATAACTGCAAGCTAAAAATGCTATGCTGACTTGGACTTGGATTAAAATAAAGCTGGTGTTGACCCTCAGTGTTTTCCTTAATGAAAGGTAACAACGGATCAGTGAGGCTCCAGGCCTTATTTGTATCTGCCAGGTTTGACGTCGTTTAGCAGTTCCTGGTTTAGACTTTCTTTGGGTTTATTTGTTCATGTCAAACAATATCTAAAGAGCTCTGCTGTCCAACGTTTTTACGAACGGGCCAAAACCATCAAGTTTAAAAGTATTTGTAGGGTACAATCTTTTTATTGAAAAAATATTTTATTATACTGTTTTTTTACTTGCATAACAATAAACAGAACAAACAATACATAATCAAACAAAATAAATGCAGTCTGATTTTTGTAGAGATTTGGAAAGTAATGTAGATCCAAAACATATAAAGGATAATAATGTATTTGGTATTACAAGAAACCCATAAAATGTAAAAAAAAAAAAATTATATATATATATATATATATATATGTAACAAAATAGAAAAATTGTTTGAGTCAGATTTTATGGTCTAAAAAGTTTTTAGTGTATGTACAACATGAATGCGGCATATAGCTAACATTCTTCAAAAATGCTTGCGTTTTTTTGCAGAGTTTAATAAATTAGTGTGCCCAGGGCTGCTTTTGAGTAAAAGTCAGTGGATGTTTTAGCTCCTATTTAATATGAAAATAAAGTAACCGTGACAACCAGTTTTACGAAACACTAATACCTTTGTATCATACCTAACATTTAAAATTTTAAGGTTTTAATTTATCTGGATATTTTTTACAAGGACTCGCATGAGTGAAAATGATATGCTATATTTTCCTTTTACCTTAAAGAATTAATAAAATAATCAATTTGCATTAATAACTGTGTTCCAGGACCAACACAGGTCCTGGAACACAGGCTACAAAATCCTTCCAAATGCCACACAAGTGTTAAGAAAATATCTTAGTCAGGCAGAAGGTGTGTCTCCCCTCTGTTGCTGGGTAGAACAAGACGTTTTATTGCCCTCGGAAGGGGGGTGGTCAGAAGGAGAGGGGGTCAACCATCCTCCCCCTGACCTGAGCGGGAGGAGCATTATGTGGATGAAAAAGGATGTCTTGGCAAAACTTAGATCAGACAAAAAGCTGCATGGGCCAGGGAATGGACATAGATGACTGGTAATGTAAATGTTTGTCTCTATATTTAATTTCTAATAAATCAAATATGCATATTACACTGTTCGACCTCTTGATCAATGTTTTTTCACTTGCGGCCAAATCTGGAACCGGGGTAAGATGGGCTTTAAATAGATATGTAGCAGCAGGCTGGTGTACCCAGTCTTTAACACAAGTCATGCTTAGTAAAACTCTGTTACAAACAGAGCAGCATGACAATGGAAAGAAAATCCTTTCATTAAAAGGAACAATTGAAAAAATAATCTCTGCAACTGATTACTTGATTAACTCAAGGCAAATTGGTAATGATGTTCCGATACCCAAATTCAATCTAGATTACCTGGATTTCATGGAGAGGTGTTCAACTACAGGTGCTTTCCCTCCTGAACTCTTCAGGCTGTGATGCACATGTATTATTTTTTTTTTTACATCTTGCGATCAGCTTAAATAACATAGAATGGGAGTCAGTCTCTCAAAAGTATGCGTGTCACCCACCTGATACAAAGCAGCACCAGCACAGTTCATGGGTACAGAGGGAGCCGGCCACTGGATGATCCTTCAGTGTCTAGCTGATCTAATAAATACATGGTTTGGCAGAACCTGACGTAGATAGTAGCTATATAAGAATGGGACGTAATTTTTCTGGTGCCAAATGCTCTGAATATATTTAGAGAGCCTAGAAATCTCTCACATAAATCTCAAGCCTATTGCTCTGGTGAACGCTGCAAATTATCTGCTGTGCCCATTAAATTTCCCAGCAGGATCCTATGAAAGCACAAATGAGATATCTACAGTTTTCACCTTTGGATGATGTAAATCACAAAATGATCCATTCAGATATATTAATGATTGCTTGCTTCACATCAAGAAGATGACTCTAAGGGGGATTATTTTAAGGGGATTATTAAACACCAAAGCTACTACCTCTACATCCTGTTATGGCACTGATTCGACTCCATGACAAGAGATTATGAAGCCAAGTTATCACCTGGGCAGACCGAAAAAGTTGAGAAAAGAAAAACATCAATATTGATTGTTTTTGAAAAGCACAGCACATTAAATTACATTTTTAGATATACTAGCATCCATACTTCACACCTTCCACTTGATTGCAGTACTGCAGTCTTTGTAAAGTAGACCTCAGTAACACAAGTCACCTAACTTTACAGATTTGTGCATAGACAGGATGTTCTGCTTGCACTGTTTGCTGAGGAAGCTCTGAAAAGGTAACTTGTTTGTAGTCCACTTCTTCTTCCACAGTTTCCTCCGTGTGCCTCTCCTGCTGCGGCACAACCCTAATCTCAGCATAGACCGGTTCACTGTTGTCTTTCTCCACTGCAGAATGGCAGAAAAGCATAGCACAGGTAAGCGTGTTGACTGCAGGGTACTTTTTTTTTTCAATTCAAAAAGAAACAAATTAAAAAAGCAGTGAGTAAGATATCAAGTTAGTACCTTTGTAAGTATGCCTTTTCTTCTTGGCACAGATAAATCCTATCGCAACAGCTAAGAAAAATACCAATGGCAAGAGTACACTGGTCATCACCATCCCCAAAGCTGCTTAAGAAACAAAAAATAAGCAAACAGATCTTTGCAGTCAATGTATTTTCAAGGAATGTATTATTAGTGGATGCAACATGTAACTGTCTTACCAATAACACTTTCAACACAAAGGATGTTATTTTCTGTCAACACCCAACCAGATATCTGTGTCCCATTGGAGGTGCAGTTAATGAATGTGCACCCTAAAAGACACACAAAAACAATGCACTACCATGCCACTAAAGTTTTTTTTATGGTTTTTATTATTCTTTATTTTGTCACTTACCCCATGTAGATATGGTCTTCTCTGTTGAGAGAAAACTAAACCGATTCCAAACTGAGCAGACCAGACGTCCTGAGATATTTTGTCTTAGAACAATGACGTTAGTCTCATGGTTTTCTGGGAATAGCTCAGAGTCTGTCAGTGTGTGCCCATCCAGAGTCCAGTTGTACTGAGGACTGTCCCCTCCCTCTGAGAGACAGGACACTTTCATCTCTCCCTGGGACAAACACTCAAGAACCAGCTGGACAGAGGACACAGGAGCTGTAAAAAAAAAAAAAAAACATTTGATTTACTTCCAGAAACTCACACAGGTTTGAACAGGAAGAGGAGGAGGGACCATTTACCTTGAACAATCAGCTGCAGAGTCTTCTTTTCTATATTCTTGCCATCTGAATCAAAGGTTTCCAGAGTATATTGACCACTGTCAGCTCTGCTGAGATTCATGATACTGAATGTACCATACATAGGAATAAAGAGAAATCTTTCCTTAAGGGTATCTGGAAAATAATTGTTCCTGCTCCCCCTCAGAATTGTTGATGTTTTATTTTTCCATTCATATTTGGGGGTTTCCGAGGTGTTCTTCATCAGTTGAATGACCACAGTTCCTCTCAAAGCTCCATAACACCCAGCTCCGTCTTCACTGATGTTACAGCGAGTTTCCTCATCTGCGAATTTAGACACATAACTTTAAATCACAGTAAAATATTAATTCCTAAGGGTTCACAACTTAAATTCTGAAGAACTGTTTTACCCAGCATTACCCAGGATGAGCAAAAAATACTGAACGACACACAAACTACAATAGAGACTGCTAAAAACTGTAGAGTATTGACCCATTTAATTCACACATACTGCCAGGGTGGAGAAGTTACGGCTAGAATCCCTGCTACAAAACTGACCTCGGCAGCACCTTCAGCTTCTTTGCCAGCAGCAAATTGCTGCAAAAATATCTTTACCCTGGCGAAAATAAGACTAGCCTGTTGAACCTGGCATTTCTTTGCTCCAGCGAAAAATAATCTGAAACAAAGAAGGGACGGTGTCCCTCATTACAGTTTCCTCACTGCCTAAAGAAGATGGTTCTTAAACTGCAACACTACACGTCTAATATGTGTCTCAGTCCAACCAGATGCTTAAACCAGCCGAGACCAAGAGCCACACAACTCACTAGCCCTCTTGTTAATTGAGGGCCAACTCAGCTTCTTGGATAAATTAAAATGGTTTTAAATCTAAATATGTCTGTAACATGAATAATTATGAGCTTAACTGTATCTGATAAGTTTGACTCAGGAGGTCTTGTTCTTTAGAGAGGGTCTGAAAGTCTAACCTGTATGAACTAAACCTGAGCAAAAGCACTAAAACATATGGCACTCGTTTGAAGGCATCATAGATAGTTTCTGTTATTATTGAAAAATGCATCCAAAGGTAGTAGGACTTTTCTGAAGGAAATTCCCTAATGCCATTGTAGCAAAGGATTTTTACTGCTGTTTCATAATTTCTGTCACTGGATCGTAACCATCAAACACAACCTACACAGCAAGTAAAATTTATGAATTTTTATTTTCGTTTTTGCTGCAGTGAATTAATTGAAGTGTTTCAGCAATCTCGGTGCGTCAGACTGATTCCACATAGAGTGGTGTGCTTTTGTAGTCAACCCCGTTTACTTTGATGCCCCTAAAAGGGAAATAGGCACATAATATGCTTATTAAAAAAAAGACGAAAACAATTTGATCATGATAAAATGATTATACGCATCAAGCCTCCATCTTGATAGTGTTTTGAAAGTCTTTTCTGAGCTGAAAAATTATTTGGTCTTGGGCACTTAACAAATATAAACAGATGTGGCAACATCTAGCGACAGTATCTTAGAACTATCATAATCGAAGACCAATTGTTATTAATTAAATACACCGATCATTTACGCACGTCAGTCAACTCTACGTTGATATCTGAGTCTCTGCAGGTTTATCATAAGCTTCAGTGAACACCAACGTTCATGTTGTATTCCCAGCGGCATTCCTGTCTTTTCCCTCTAGGAATAATTTTTTTTGCGTTTTTTTTTTTTTTCTTTCCACTGGATCTTGGACCATTTAGTTATTACAGCTATTAATTGGGCAATGCTTATACCTGTTAGCCACTTCATCATCTGTTTTAAGCCCTGCTGCGCATCTACAGTATGTACTTCCATTAATATCGTCAATAAACAAAAAAGGCTTTATTTACTACCAAATTGAGCAAAAACAAAGCATAAAACACAAAAATAACAAGCAATACGTGAGTAGGATGTGATAATCTTTAATAAATCGTTGTATGCAACCGAAGTGAGCTACTGACGTATACCTTTAAAAAAAACTCAAATAACAATGCTATGGCCCTTTAATAAGATTAAGTATAATCAACTGACTTCAAGAATCGCCTAAATGTAAATAGAGTCCACCTGTGCTTAATTTTAGTGTGTATTGTTGTTCTGTTAAAGCCTTAGTTTTTTATGAGAATGTTGGTGAACAAACAAAATCCTAAAGACCAAGGAACAGGAAGGTTGTGGAAAACTGTAAAAACATTGTGCTGTGTTAAATAAAACAGATCGCAGTCCCTAAAACAGTGTCCAAAGCTTTAGACATTTCATGGAGATCTCTCCATTCCATCATTTGAAAATGAGAATCCCTGCTGAAAGAAAGCTATACGAACTAGTAATTTCAGTTTTCCAAGAGCCATATATGGGAAAGAGTAAAGAAGTGTAGGAAGGTGCTTTGGTCAGATGCAACATAAATGTAACTTTTGGTCCACATACACGCTCTGAGGGTGGAAAACCAACACTGCACTTTAAACATACTTTGCCCACAGTGAAAGATTGTGGTGGCACCATGATGCTGTGGGGATGCTCATTTTCAGCATGGACCTCTAACCCTAACCTTTTATCTTCCAACAGGGCGACAATCCTTAACATGTACCCAGATATATGGGGTGCCTTAAATCAACACATATGTTTAATCGTTTAGTTCAATTCGGTTTATTTATAGTACAGACTTGATTCAAAACAAATGTGTAAAACGACATCCAATTTATAAAAATATTTAAGAAATTCAATACAGAAATACCTAAGACACCTAAGCAACGGTGGAAAGCAAAACTCAAAACAACAAAGAAGTACTGATCCAATGGTACTTTCTTTGTTTTAAAAAAAATGTCTAAAGTTAACGGAAACGGTGACTTTGAACATTTTGACTTTGAACATGGAAGCTCTGAACTAGTTGTAACATCTGTGGGATAAGAATCAGTACACACAATTAGTTGCAGCAATAAACCCTTAAAGTTCTTAGTCCAAACTATCCCTACATGATTAAACAGTGAGAAAGGGTCAGATGTACAGTACCATCTATAGAAAGAGAACATGAAGTTATTGACTTAGCTGATGCCCCCCTCCAGGAAGTGGTCACAGCTAAACAGAAACTTCCATGAAGACAAAAACAGAACAGCACAACTAAAGCAGCATAACTAAAGTAAGTCTTATAACGAAAAGATATGAGTCCCATTCTAGTTTTCAAAACTGTTAGAACCACTATTAAATATGTAATCCAAAAGCAAAGTTCTCTGTTCAAAACATGTGGAGCAATGTATGATGGAGCTTGATTATTAAGGGGTTTACAGTATGCGAGAAGGACCATTTTAAGTTAAATTCTGTATGTAACAATGAGCCAATGATTGAAAAATAATAAGATATCTCTTTTTTGCAGTGTTAATTCAGAATTCTCACTGCAGTGTGCTGGATCTGCTGAAGGATTTTTACTACATTCGTGTGTTATGGTAATGGTCCAGACCTAATTAAAACTGAGCATCTGTAGCAATAACTGAAATTAATATTCACAGACACTATGTCTATAGTCTGATTGAGCTTGAGCTCTTCTGCACTGAAAAAAAATAAATAAAAATAAATAAATAATTAAAAACATCTGAGTCTTATTGCAAAGTTGCAAATCTATTGAGGACATGTACCAAAAGACTTGCAACTGTAACTGTAGGATAAAGTATTGATTAATAAAAAAAAAGGTTTCAAATTATTAATTTGAAAACAATTTTGAAAATCATATCATATTTCTTTCCACTTTACCTTTATGAGTGGATTTATTAGTCTAGGATATAAATTCCCAATGAAAGAAAAATGTGTAGCTGTAACATGACTAAATGTAAAAGTGGAATGAATATACAAGGCCTACCTCTTACAAAACTAGCACAGCCTCCCACTCTGACCTGCTAGACTTAATCTACTTGCGTCAGAGGAGAGATAAGTCGATTTCTCCTGGCTTCCAAAACAAAACATTTTTTGCTGGATGCTGTGTCCCTCGTGGTGCGGCAAAATCCGACATGGTGGCGTGGCCATACATTTGCCTCTAATTTCCTCATATCATCATATCAGCACCAAATTGAACATGATAGATATTAATCCTACCTCTAAAAGATGTTTAGGTAGACATTGGGTGGCTATGACCTAATTTCTCCACAGCACCCCCTAGAAGCATTAAAACATTGTGAAATTGGACCTACAAAAAAGTTGTTTAGACCTTTGGGCCAAACCACATAGCAAGACACCATTTTGGACCACAGCTGACATTTTGTCTCTTACACATATTGTATCTGATCACACTATTTCCGTACCAAACGTTCAACGTACAGACCTCAAAATGACTCAGTGCGGTCTTGAGACATTGGAGATCTAAAGTTATCAAAAGTTTTTTGCTGCATCAAAGCATTGCACAATTCTGTTTTTTGATTTTGAAAATAAAATAAAACATTTGTAATCCCCTAACAAAATTATCCACAACAAATACATATTTAGAGTACACAAGGGCTTTGTGATGATTGAGCCAATAGCACTAAATAATTAATTTATAATCATGATTTATAACTGCAATTGGCAATTTTTTATTAACCAAATCACCAACAATGCAACTTATCAACTGTTAACCCGAAAAGGGATAATTTCAGCACTAAACTCCGGACAGCAAATCTCTTTTATATAAAATAAGCACAAACATATATGAGTTTATTGAACCAAATTGCCCCAATACAAATTTGAGTCACAAACTCCTTAACTAACTAGAAACACACATCTACTAACTACCAATCAAAGGTAAAGTGCAAAACGATCAAGTGAGAACCAGTGAGCAACTGAAAAATAATAAATTTAGACCAGCACTTTCTAGACAGACAGATGACCAAAGCTTCAGCTTGATTTCAGAATGAGAAACTGCACAGAGATATTTGAATGGCAACAAAAATTAGCCGGAATAATTGTCAGTCATTTGTGTGAAATAAAACAAAGCTTTGGATCACATTTGAATTGCATAATATCGTAATTATGTGTGGCTTGTTTAACTGGTGGATGTCCTCCTTTTACACTCTCACTCATACAAGGTCAGTTTTTGGCTGATGACACAAAAAAGGATATATCACTCCTCTCTTGATGATTAGTTGTATTGTTGTTGAGGTGTTATCCACAAACTAATGCCAAACATGACAGTGGAAGAGGGTAATGCTGGGTTCAAACGGCAAGATTTTAAAATGGTTGGCCGATTTTCAAATTCTGGGAGACCACACAAAATGATAACAAATCTTAGAAATAACAGTTTAGCTCGTACACTGTGTTCAGTCAAACGGCAAGCCCAATGCACAAACAGATTTCACTCAGGATCATTCAGATATCAGATGGGAAATTTTGCAAAACATCTTGAGATTAAATGTGAATTTAGAGTAAACAAACAGGGATGACGAGGAAGAATAATGGCAATAGTTTGTGGACTAATTTTAGCATGCAAAAAGCATTACAAAAAGAAAAAGGCGTTGTAAAAGGGAGTGGAGACAGCGCGAGCAGGTTCCGTATTTGCTACACTACAATATAAAAATTAGTTGTGTTTTTTTCTAAAATATGCAGACAACAATGACAAACCTAACAACCAGCTACTGCACCCCACCATGGGGAAACTAAGCCATGACAACCACAAACACTTGCAAAGAGACAAAACAAACAAATCCAGCAGCAAGAATGCGGGTGACAGTGGCTTGATGGGTTGAGTAGTTTTCTGGCAATCAGAAGGCTGTGGGTTTGATTCCAGCTTCCCCTTGCAACATGTCGATGTGCCCCTGGGCAAGGCACTTAACCCCAAATTGCCTACCCAGCTGCGTCTCGGTGTATAAATGTGTGCACGTTAGTGAGAGCGATTGGGTGAATGTGGCTCTACCGTACAGCGCTTAGGGTGGTCAGCGTGACTGGAAAAGAGCTATATAAGTTCAGACCATTTACCATAAAACTGTTGATGCTTGAATCTATCTTTTAACAGTGACTGTTTCCTAAACTGTCTGGGTGTGGCCGAGTGGTACATTTTGATAACTTCCTGTTTGCCTACAGTTGGCTCTGACACAATTTTCTCCAAACTGGAAACAAAGGATTTTTGTCCATCCACAAATAGGTCAATTGGATTACATTGGAATTTGAATCAACTGTGCCCCCTAGAATATGTTGAACATTTATTTCTCCCTGATAAATTTTGTCATCAACACCACAAAGTATGTGGTTCCTCGTGGAAGATTGTTTAACACATTGGTAAGGCATACTGATGACATCACTTTAGCTCCGCTGACTTAGAAATGTCACAGAATTCGGTCGTGAATGAACCTCCATGACAGTCTAAAGAAGTTTCAAACAATTTCTAATAAAAGATCATTTCGAATGCCATATTAGAAAGACAACAGGAAGTGTTTTTCTATCAAAAAGAACAAGATCACAGTTTCCATTCGGGAGCTTAGAGTACGGCCAAATTTTGAAGATTTCTCACCGTAGCTGACCATGACTGAACGTAATATTGAGGCTTGCTTACAGTACCTCCTAGTAGTTATGTACGCAATTGAGCAGCAGACTGACAGGAGGCGTTGATGCCGTGATGAAGAACACCCACGGCTGGGAAGCAAGTCTGAGCGGCGCTGAAGTGTGAAGGCTGCCCAGTGCGGCTTTGATTTTTTTTCATTATTTTGCATGCCGATTCAACAGCTCATGTTTTTGGCTTTAGTCGGCTTTGCTCTTGTATCTGATAAGTTTGTTTGCAAGACAAGACTTTACATAAGATACACTGGCAGTGTTCATTTCCTGTGTAACTGTGTTTTTAGCTATCAGTTCAGTAATACCTCAATAGAATGTGTGGTTTTGGTGTTGACTTAATTAATACTAGTGGTCAGCCTAGTACAACTAGTATTTGTTGTAGTGTGGCTTTAGCTAGACCATAAAAAGACACCCTTGACATATGTGGCCTACTTTTTTATGTGTGTGTTGATAACTGATGGTGTTTAAGCAGTGAAGGTCCAATTTTATAGCCGTGTCTTGCCACTGGTTCACACATGTTTATTTTAGTAAAGAAGTGTACTCTCCACCAACTATGAAGAAGCTACAAGCCACAAAAGTCACACCACCTATGAGTGCAGAGAAAACTGCAAGCATCCACAGCTAGAGATAAATACCATTGCTCTTCTAACTACTGTTTAAAAATATGTGATGGGACGACTATAATTGTGAATTATGTTTTGCCTTGAGCACCAAAATGAGTAAATCTGAGTCAAGAATTTTAGGCATTGAATCCCAAAATGACAGAGAGCATCCAGCACATTACATGAATAATGTTAAAACTCTGCCCAACTGAGCACAGCTGGGAAACACCTTAGACACTGCAAATAACCACTGCGCGCATGCACTCTTCTCAGGGCAAACATGTTTTTTTGACTGTGGGAGGAAGTATATATATATATATATATATATATATATATATAAAGTAAAACTCATCCCTGGTTCACTAACCTTTACAAACAGGTATCATCCCTTCTTTGGACACACGACTGATGTGATTCTTAACTGTGCAGACCAGGTATCCTGAGGTGTTTTGTCTCAGAATAATGATGTTATTCTCTGTATTCCTTTCCACAATCTCAGTGTTTCTGGTCTTGTTTCCATTCAGGCTCCAAGTGTACTGAGGACTGTCCCCACCCTCAGAGAGACAGGACACTCTTATCAGTCCATGGGACACACACTCAGAGGTCATATGCACAGACGACAAGGGAGCTGAGAGAGACACGTACAGATAGAACCACTGAAATTAGAACAGGAATAATCTGTTTTATGGTCTTTTTAACTATGCAAAGTTGCCCAGGATAAGACAATGTCATAGTTTAATTTATATTTATTATCTGGATTAAATATGGTTGAATAAAAATAAAAATGTACCTTCAATAGACACCTGTAGAGTCCGATTTCGTATTTGTTTTCCATTGGAATCAAACATCCGAAGTGAATATTCACCTGTGTCACTTCTGCTCAGATTATTGATCTTGAATGTTCCGTTACCAGGGAAAAATACAGATCTGCTACTCATACTATTAGACGTAACGTTATATGTTTGGTAGTAATAAAGAATCGTTAGGGTTGACTCATTCTTTGATGCTTCTTTCATCCATTTGTATTTGGGTATTTCTGAATCCTTATCCATCAGCTGGAGAGCCACAGTTCCTCCCAAAGCTCCAAAACATTGAGCTTTGTCCTGTCTGCCATCACAGTATGTCTCCACTGCTGCAAATTTGAAGAACAGGTTCACAGAAGAAAATCTTTTATTCATCAGTTTCTACAGAATCAAAAATAATGATATGGAGAAAATCCTGTTTATATGAACGTAGAGCACAGCAGAGGATGTCTTGTGTTGTTGTTGTTTTTAATTATGAAATTTATGAGGAAGTTGCATTAGTAAAAGATAAATGGTAATTTTGGACAGTAATTGTGGAGCTCAAAATATTGGTTTCAACATACTATCCATCAGTATCAGTTACAAATCTACATCCCCTGTAATTTTATTCATCAGTTTCTCCAGAATCAAATGTAATGAGACCTAGTTGTAGCATATGTGTGAGAAAAAGGTTTGACGAAGCAAGCCCACAGTTTCCAAAATCCTGTTTATGTGAACATAGAGCACATCAGAGGATGTTTTCTTTTTTTTTTTTTTTTTTTTTAATATGATGAAGTTGCATTAGTAAAAGATAAATAGTAACTTTGGACAGTCATTTTAGATCTCAAAATATTAGTTTAACCATATTATTCATCAGTATCAGCTAAAAATCTACATCCCCCATAGTTTTCTTTATGCAGCACAAGTGCCTTTAAAGTACTGACTTTTTAAAGATAAAAATATATATATAAAACTTCAAGAACTCACAACACGATACTCTTAGTAGCACCATCAACAGTCCGACAACTTTCATGTCTTCACAGCAGTTGTCACGCTACTTTGTGCAGGTACAGTACCCTGAAAGGTTTGAAATGGCTGCTTCTTAGTAATCAGCCTTAGAACAGAAGCCGTGGGCGCACAAAAGAAAAAGGAAGTCATGAGAGCGTGGTCACTTCTCAACCAAAGACGGAACACCTCCCCCCTAAACCAAGTAGTACTGCTTTGCTGAGAAAAACAGCGACTTTCACATGTATGCGTGGCCGCAAAGTGCTTGGCGTCATAAAAGGTGGTTGCAAGGCTGAAGCAGACATAAAGGATGTCTACGTTACTTTGATTAGGCTCGACATAAAAGTAATGAAGCATCCTCGCCCCGTACACCTTTGACTCATTCGTCAACGCTTCCTTCTTCCACTTGAAAACAACGCGCTGTTACCTAAAAGCAAGAAGAATCTAGGTGTGAATCTTTGCTAGGACCTTTTAGGACATGTGTGGTATTTACAGGGTGCTGTCTTTTTCCCACCCACCAAAAACAGTTATGTAGGTTAATTATTTAGGAGTAAGTGTGCGCATGCATGGTTGTGGGTCTGCGGGATAAACTAGTGACCAATTCATGATCTTCTCATTAAGGTTTTTGGTCTGTGTGACGCAGGTTTCCACAGATTTTCCAAACTATTAAAAAGAGGTAAACACAACAAAAACAAGTAAGTTGTTCAGTTAATTTTCCATATATGTGCTTATTCTGCAGAGAAGTGAAGTGCAAGGGTCCTAAAATTCACTTCAGCCATCAGCAGTAGGAAAGTGGTACATCAGAGGACCAGCCAAGTAAATCAACGTAGAGTCCCAACTTACCGCATATGTTTATTTTCCAGTTTAGTGTTTTAAGCTGTGATTCTTTGGACTTCCTGTGAAACTTTCATAGCCATGTTATTCAGCTGAGATGTTTTTTCCTTTGTGCAGTTCTTGTTGTTCCCTCTAGATGTCCTCTTTGGTCCTTTTAGGTTCCCTTAACATCTGCTCTGTATGAGTAATCGACCTGTTTTTAATTGCCAGCTCATCGGCCTAGCACATCCGCTTATCTGTTTCCTTGTAGTCCAGTCCTCTGTTCCCCTTGTCATCTTGCTTATGTATGCTTAATTGGTTTAACATTTTGTGTTTTTCTTCATAAAAATATTCTATTTTAAAATGCAAATTCGTCATCCTGATTCAGCCTTCAGGGGGCCTATAATTGGGTCCATAACACCAGCATTCCTTGCAGAACCACAGCATTAAATTCTTTTATCCTTTTCTTACAAACATTAAAACATCTACATGATCTCTCTAGCTACAGTTATGGAATAATACAATATCTCATATCTATGCAGATAATGTTTTATTTCATTTTTACCACTCCATTATAGTCATCCACAGTGACGGAGTCAGAGTGTCCAAAATCTCAATGAATGCACGGGTCAGATATTTCTCCAGGTTAATGCAGAAAGGGCAGACATTGGTTTTAGCCCCTACAATGTAGAGTTTATTCAAAAAAACATTGGAGCATACATTCATTTTCAGTGAGGTCAGTCACTATAATTATGCTTTACTGGCTGAAACCAGCTGCAGGTTAAGGAAAATGCTGGTGTCAGAACCCTGTCCCAAAGAAATATATATATATATATATATATATATATATATATATATATATATATATATATATATATATATATATATATATATATATATATATCTTTTTTTTTTTTTTTTTTTTGCCTTAAAGCAGTGACACACCAGTTACCATGGTGATTTATTCTGTGCAGCTAGATGCTCCTGACCAGGCTAACAGCCATGCTTAGTTAATCCTGGTGCCTTCTCTGTTTAGTCAGTGGTCACACTATTCAGAAACCAATGTGTTTTGTCAGTGATTCAGTTTTCTTTTTTGCATTTTTGTTTTTGTTTTTAAATAAGCCTGCATTAATATACCACTGATACACATTGGTGTTCAGTAGTGATGGGTCGATGAGGCGTCAGGAAGCGTTTCGACACATTGCCAAACTGTATTGATACTGTGCCGATACTGTGTCACTGAATACTGACACCTGCTGGACCTTAAAAATCCCTACAGGCAACCTACTGTAGTTGACAGAGTTAAATGACACTGATTTGATGACTTAGTATACACTATATTTACAATTTAAGTCATTGTATGTTGCATTGTATTGTTTTATATTTCCATTTGAAGTTAAAATATATTTGATTTTTTTTAGATACAGTCAATAAATAATGTGAACCTGTATCATAACTTAATAACCTCTAAGTAAACATGTTGTGAATGAGGATTTGGACTGGCCTTTTTATTTAATTTTTTACAGTTTTTTTGCTGCCATGTCCTTTCGATGCACCCCCCCCCCCACACACACACACACACACGAACACACACACACACACACATACTCCCCCTTTTGTGTTGAACAGTGAAGTGTGGTGAAAACAGCTTTAATTCTCCAACACATAACTTTCATATCGCGCATGACTTTCAATGACTTTTATTGTTTCTTATGGTTTAATATTGTCCATATGCCTTCTTTAAAGATTTCTAATTCTACTCGCAGGACATGCACACTTCCAAGCTTATTTCCTGTCATTACCATGTTGAATCACATTTTTTGCGTTCCAGTGATCGGGCTTTTTTTCATGCTCATGCTCACGTTCAATGGTTGATCGGGCGCTGTGTTTAGTTACCTGACTAATATCATCTGTTCTGAAAACGGACATGCTGAGTATGACAAAGGGAGGAAGAACTACTCAGAGTAGCAGCTTTCTACTCAGTGTAGATCAGCCGTTTTTTCTGAAACGACACTCAGAACAAAGACGCACAGCTCAACCTGCCCAACCATAAAGGCGTCTGCCCAACCCATCAATCAGTGGTGCGCTCCGATCAGCACCTGGCGCTCACTGAGCCGGGCCGTGTTACACCATCACACCAGAGTTGCAAAATGGTTAAAAAAAAAACTTGGTTTATTATTATTTTGTTTACAGTTCAGCTTGGATTTTATTTACTGCGCAGCATAGCTTTGCTGTGCGCGCTGAATCCAGGTGCTGTGCACGAATGCACACGTGCGCAGCTTAGAGGGAACAGAAACAGTTTGGCGTGTCAGTCAGTTCGAAACAGTTCCTGTATCGGTCACGTGACTTTCCCATAGCGATACGCTCATCGACACAGTTATTGCTCTACGAGCTCGACGCATGCGCCGACGCATCGGTGTTGCCGGACCCATCACTAGTGTTCAGTCAAGTACTATTATAGTAGTCTATACCATTAACCTATTATGCATGTGGGCATTGTTACTGTTCATTTGTGGTTTTTGAACAGTTGTTCTAAGTTTGACAGAAAGGCCTTTAACAGACTATTGCATATTTTGAGGAAATTAGACAAATGGCTGATGAAGAAGCAAAGGTGTTGTCAAAGCCCAGTGTTACACCAATTTCCACAAAATCCCACAACTTATGAGGGCAATGTTTTGTTATGTCCTGCGGAACATACATATTTTACTTCACGTGCACAAAATACAGTCTCAAAAGGAAAATAAATAAACTTTACATGTCGCAATTTGTGTTTTGGACCTGCTAATTGAGCGAGACAAAAAGAGCAGGTTTATTGAAACAAACGGTGTAGCCAAGCTGGTGAACTGCTGGCACAGACACTGGAAACACTGAAGGAGAGGGACAGGTTATTATAAAAAAAAAAAAAATGGGAGATGTTGTACACTAATGAAAGCCACTACCTTTATGGAATCCAGAGTGTGGCACTAAATCCAAGTAGTGTCTCCAAGATGATGTTTGATGCTTGTAAACCAAAGCAGTAAGCCTTAATGCAGGGGCAGTAGTAGGGACAGTCCAGGGTCATACAAAGTAGTTTGGCTTTATCGGGAATCTGGTCCAGGGCCTTGTGCCACAATCCATGTGGTGAGGCAGAGGTACAGAGAGGGCTAGGCAAAGAGGCAGAGTCAGGTACTTGCACAGGTTGGTGTCCAGAATCTGAAGACCAAACAAGAGAGTCCGACAGGGGCAAGGCAAACAGGCAGGAATTCAAAAAAAGATCTGAGTCTCACACACAGGAAGCCAGTCAAGGACAGCTGGAAGGTCTACTCACACTAATGGTTTTCAAAAATCTGGAGCCTGCACACTGAGTAGCCAGGTATATATAGTGCTCCTCACAGATGTGGCAGTGCCATAATTACAGCAGGCAATCAGGGGATAATCGCTGGAGCAAAGTGTAACAAAAACAGTCAGCCACAGAGACACGGAATCACAGCAAAATATGTGATTATTTCAATGCAAATCATAAGGCTCAGTGACTTAACAACTGTTATGTTACTTGATATATTTTATCATGAATATGCAATTTCATTGCACATCAGGTATGCTGCATTAATTTCTTTCCATTTGTTTTAGCTATGCTTGATGTTTTAAACACAAAAAATGTGTATTAATTATTAATGACAATATTAAAATCTGATATGAGGTGAGCAACCTGTGTTGAGGTGGCATACCTCCTCAAAACAGGTATGCCACAGGGTTGTGTCCTCAGCCCTGCTCTCTTCACCCTTTTGATCCAGGACTGTTCTGCTTTCCACCCAACAAACACAGTAGTGAAGTTTGTGGACAACACCACTGTGGTGGGTCTCATCTCCAACAATGACAAGAAACACTACAAAGATGAGGTCTGCAACCTGACACAGTGGTAACCTGACTCTCGCCAGATTTATGTCGCTCCGCCTAGCTTCACTCACATACATCTGGGACATCTCCCATAGAGAGAGATTTCTCCAACCAATTTTATTGTCTGGCCAATCAGGACACAGGGCTGGAGTTTCATGAATGTGACGTAGTGGAGAAGCGACCGTGAGATTCCAACAACACTGGCGGCTCGCATCAAGGAAGCAAGCGTTAGCATTGATGCTAATATTCCTTCCGTGTTGTCCAATCTACCTAATATTGTTTCATTAAAAGAACACCAGAGGACGGCTCTGAAGGCTTTTGTTGGTGGAAATGATATTTTCGCCCTTCTCCCGACCGGATTTGGCAAGTTTTGTTTTCCGGGGCGCGTCCGCGGCGATTAGCACAAACCATATTAGGAGACCTTTAGTCCTCAACGCGGTCGGCCTGGGATCGACTCCGACCCGCGGCGCTTTGCCGCCTGTCTTCCCCCTCTTCCTGTCAGCTCACTGTTAATAAAACGCGTGCCACTAGAGCCGCAAACACATAAAAAAAAAAAAAAATAGTTTTTTTCCTGCGTCGCTATCACAGCGTCACGGGTTGGCTTCGGTGTGAGTGGTTGAAATAGCACGTTGATAAAGATGACAGACAAGTGGCTTATCCAATCATATGCAAGGAGTTTTGATAAGGCCCAGCCTTCAATAAAGGCAATTCCTATGGAGAGGTCCCAGATGAATGTGAGTGAAGCTAGGCGGAGTGACATACATCTGGCGAGAGTCAGGTTAACACAGTGGTGCTCCAGGAACAATCTGATACTTAACACCAGCAAGACCAAGGAGGTGATAATAGACTACAGGAGGTCCAGGAGGACTGAATACACTCCTCTTTGCATACAGGGGGAGGTAGTGGAGCGGGTGGATATTATTAGGTTACTGGGCATTCACATCTCCTCTGAACTCTCCTGGACTGTGAACACTTCTGGTAAAGAAGGCTGAACAACAGCTCTTCTTCCTCAGGAAACTGAAAAGGACTGAACTTTGCACTAAATTGCTAAAAAAAACTTTTACACAGCTAGCATAGAAAGTGTTTTATGTCTCGGCATAACTGTATGGTATGGGAGCTGCACAGTACAGGAGAAGAAGGATTTAGCACAGGCGGTGAGAACAGCACAGGGGACACAAAGACTAGGAGGTTTTAAACAGAGAAGGAGATATCAATGCTGAGGGCATTATCTTTATTTATTATGCATGTTCAAAAAGAATCTATGGGAGGACCCATTTGCTATAACCATTAGATATAGAACATTTAAATAAAAGACCCCATAATCCTCTGCAGGGCAGGCAACTCAGAATCATATGAGGACAAGGGGACAGAAAGTAAAATAAACTAAAGTAAACAAATGAAAATTATATCAAAATGAAACAGGAAACAGAGCTAACAGAGATTGATAACACAAAATTACCCCAGCACAACATAACATGCGAAAATCACAATGTTTACATGCACAAAATTTCACAATCAGATTAAAATGTATTTAGATTTAATAATCAGATTGTATCGTTTATATGGGAACATAATCAATTAATCTGATTATAATGTGAGTGTATATGCACCTGGCTTTATTTAGATCAGAACTACACTGACATGTGCAGTTATCAAATTCCCCTAAAAAAAAAAAAAACACAGAATAAGCAGTACTTACATCTTTGCTGAACAGCAAAAAATTTTAAACAGTCTTTCGAGCGCACAGGCTCGACTTGCACTAGGTTCTAATTACAGTTGAAACGTTACTGTTAATCTTTTTCTTTTTTTTTCCCCTTTAGTTTTATTGTTTTCTGTACATCCTAAGCCGGTCTGCCTCAAAGGCAATTTCACCATGGTAACACATGGTGACAATAAAGTCTTCTTGGTTGTTGATTACTAAGTAAGCAGCAATTTTGAGCTCTTTTATTTTTTCTAACAGAAATGTTGTATCATCAGCCCCGACAGTTTTGCTACCCAACGTATTTTTGCCACCCAACAACGCGGAAACACAGCACAGGATTGTTTGCAGCATTCGGAATAACTTGAGCCTGACAAGCATTCATATGCATGTTGATCGGCTTATCAATCGACATAAACTACTCCTCTCATTCGGATTACAATTTCATTCCGATTATTCTGACACACGATAATGCGATTGCCTTGTTTACATGATGCATTTTTATTCCGATCAGCCATTTGTTCTGATTACTTTTGTCCATGTAAACGCAGCTAATATGACCAGATGTTGAGTAAACAGGGGCTCTCAGAATATACACATTTAAAGATCATTATGTTAGCAGTACCACATGATTAAAAAAAGTTTGCTAAGGTAGTTTTGCAATAAACTGGTCAACGGCCATGGGAGGTGCCAGGGGGTAGCTTGGAGTTGCTATAGCAACGTGTAGATTTGGCCTAGCAACTGCTAAGCAACCCCAAGATTTTTGTTATCGAAAACCAAAAACACACCATAGTAATTTAATAATGGGTTAATTCTTATTTCAAATATAAAGATTGATCAACACTGACTGTGTGGAGCAATCCTTATATTGTTTGACCTTAGACAAATCTCGCAATATCATGTAAGGAAGGTTAACATAAATCAGCAAAGAGATAAACTTGTAGGATAACAGTGAGTTTTAAAATGGAGAAGTTTGTCGTTCGGCCAGCAACTCTTGTCTGTCATATAGCAACTGCTAAGCTACCGCAAAAAAATTTCTGCCGCCACCAATGTCAACCGCTCAATAGACAGGGCATTTCTTTTCTTTCTTTTTTTACCTTTACTTTCATTCTCTTGTTCCTCTCTTTAGTCATCTGGCTGTTTCGCATCAATTTTTTTTCTAAAACTTGAAATGCTTTTTTTTATATTAATATGATGTTTTCTTTTGCCCACAACAGGTGGAATGGTCAAACGTTACAGTAATCAGTTGTCATCTTTACCTGCAAAAAATAAAATAAAACATTTTACATGAGAAAAGACTTTATTCCAACATTTACTGGTATGGCGTGAATGGTGTCATTCTGTGTTAGCAGGTGTGTTAGGTACTACCTGACTTTCTTTGGATTTTCTACGTTGCTTCAAATTCCGACAGACGCAGCAACTTATCAGCACAATCAGGAGAACAACAACAACCAAGGCAATACCGACTATGCCCATGATGAGGAAAATGTTTTCTGAGGAAATAAACCACATTGAAAATGTTAGGATTTTATAGCAATAATGACTTGAAAAATAAAATCTACCATTTGTTTCCATGCTAAGCCAGTAGGGTGTTTGTTTTTTGCAACAAATTGTTCATTATTCAGGACATTTTTTTCGTGTGGGCTTCTGAGTGGGTGCCTTACAAAGGTTAAGCAGTCATAACAGGAATCGTTCCTGGCACAAATTTAGATGCAGTAGATAAGCTGATTACAATAAGTTATTTACCAGCATTTTCTAAACTGGACATTTGCACACAGCATTGGTTGGTGAACATGAAGTGTTTCATTTGGGTCGCATAATTAAGTTCTCAGCCTACTAATGGTGAACCTTGAACATGCTGTTAGGGCCAGAAATATTTGGACAGTGACACAATCATCATGATTTTGGCTCTGCATGACACCCCGTTGGATTTGAAATTAAACAACTACAATGTAACTGAAGTGCCAACTTTAAGGTTTAATACAAAGGGTTGAACAAAATATATGATTAAACATGTAGCAGTTGTAGTTATTGTTATACAAGCACTCCTCATTTCAGGGGCTTAAACATAATTGGAAAAATAAACATAAAAAAAACATTGGAAAAATAAACATTGAGTTGGTGCTTGTTTGGGGGTCTTTCTGCCTTAACTTTCATCTTGAGCAAATTAAACGCATGCTCGATTGGGTTGAGATCTGGTGACTGACGTTGCCATTGCAGAATAATCCACTTCTTTGCTTTATAAAACTCTATGTTTTGGATCATTATCCATCTGTACTGAGAAGAGCCGTCCAATCAACTTTGCTGCATTTGGCTGAATCTGAACAGAAAGTATATCCCTATACATGTTAGAATTCATCCGGCTGCTTCTGTCACCTGATCAATAAACACAAGTGACCCAGTGCCATTGGAAGCCATGCATGCCCATGCTATCACACTGCCTCCACCATGTTTTACAGAACATGTGGTGTGTTTTGGATCATTAGCTGTTCTAATTCTTCTCCAAACTTTCTTCTTCCCATCATTATGATACAGGTGGAACTTAGTCTTATCTGTCCAAAGAATGCTGTTCCAGAACTGGGCTGGCTTCTTCGGGTGTCTTTTGACAAAGTCAATTCTGGTTTTTCTATTTTTGAGGCTGATTAATGGTTTGCACCTTGCAGTGAATCCTTTGTATTTACTGTCATGAAGTCTTCTTTTTATGGTAGACTTTGATACTGGTACGCCTACTTCCTGGACAGTGTTATTCCCTTAAGTGGATGTTGTGAAGGGTTTTGGCCACACCTGGAATCAACTCCAGACCTTTTAACTGCTTGATTGATGACAGGTTAACGAGGGAAGAGCCCATGCAGCCTTGTTATTTATTTTGCAATCTTCTGTGTTAATAGTCCAATTACTTTTAGTCACTTGAAAAAGAGGCGGCTACGTCTTAAAGAACTGTAATTCCTAAACCCTTGCTGCAATTTGGACGTGAATACTCTCAAATTACAGCTGAGACATATTGATCTTATAATTGTATCCAGAATATGTTTTCATAAACAGCTAAAATAACAAAACTTGTGTCCAAATATTTCTGGGTCTAACTGTAAAGCTGTTTATTTTAATCTGAACTATGCTTGAAGAGTGAAGCTGCACAACACTCATTGCAGGTGTGGCTTTACACATACTAAGCTAAATAAATCAAAATGTTACTAACCTACAGATGCAGTAACTGAAAATAAAAATGGCTGCAATTTGAATCATAAAGTAATTTTCCTAATAACTAGGAGAGAAAAAGTAGACTTAAAATTGCAAGTATATGCAGAGAAATAAGGTTCCATAAGTTTGAACTTGCCTTTAACTTCAAGCCTGAAAATGACGTCGTTCTACTCTCTGTCCATCATGGTCATAGCCTCCCACTTTGTATTGGCCTGCATCATTCCAGTCCACGTTGATAATCTTGAGTGTCCCTGTGCCGATGATGAATTCAGTTCGGTTTTTATATGCCTCAACTACATTCACATTTCCTCTCTTCACAGAAAGAATTTCATGATCATCCTTCCGACATTGTAGCCTGTAGCCGGTTGCGTTGCTAAATATTTTGATGTAGACAGATCCTCCGATAACAGGAGAGCATGGGGATGTAGTCTGGGTGGCATCACATTTGCTCTCGGTGGCCACAAAAAATGCTGTGAATGATGCATTTAAATAGCATGTAAATTATCCGGCATCACTGATATTACAACACACAAATATTCATTTTTTTATGTTCTGCGTCTTACCTTTACTTCCTCCAGCCAATACAAGAAGAAGAAGAAATCGCTCCATGGTTCTGTGTTATTATGTGGTTTAACCTGTAAAAAAGTTTGAGATGTTACAAACACACTGAGGTATAAGTTTATAAATCTGCCATGAAGCTCAGCTGTCATGAAGTGCCAGATACAGACAGGAACTGCAAAAGGAGGGTGTTACTGATAAGGAAGGAAATGAATTTTCAACAGTCTCACTTCTTCTTGAAAAAAATAACTGCCTGCCCTCACGCCTTTGTTACAAAGTCTTAAGAAATATCTACTACATGTCAATAGGTCTCTCTTCCCTCTTTGTTAAATATATATTAGTGAAACTTGATCCGCCATAATGACAATATTTTGAAATCACATATTGCCAATGCATCCTGGATTGTCATACTCTGCTCTTACACCCAAAAGAGGAAGAGAGACGATTGAAACTGGTTGCATATCTATCATGTTGTAGAGTATTCTGCTGTGCATGTGTCTTACCATGAGAAACAGATAACCATGTGGGTAAGAGTCAGTGGCAGGCTAACTTTTCTGTCTGTGGTTGTTATATCTGACTGAGGAAGGCGGTTGCAGCATGTGACAAGATGGGCTATTGTTTTTGCCCCACTTATTCTGAATGCGTGCGATCTTGCATTAACGTTAAAAGGTATACAACTTGTCAACGGGCATGGAGGTGCAATCACCAAGTTAGAAAAGCAGAAAAGAAGAAAAGTATCTCCCACTGTTGAGACAACTTGCTTTCAGCAATAGCTTTCTTCTTCCCACTTTCGTATAACAACCAGATTCTAGAATGTGCAATTAACAGGTAGTGAGAGGTAGTAGTGGCCTAGTAGTTTGAGAGCAGGGCACTCGTGTTCTGAGAAGGCTGTGGGTACTTGGTTTAAACCTCACAGACTGCCACTGCCACTGGGTCTCTGAGTAAGACCCTTAACCCCAGAATGCCCCCCACCCGGGTCCTGTAAAGCTGCCCACTGCTCCCAGAGGGATGGGTTAAATGCATAAGACGCATTTCATTCGAATGTACGTACTATTGCAATGACAAAGACTTATTTTCTTTCTTCTCTTTTTAATCATTGTACTCTCATCAGATTTCCCCACCTGGGCTGTGGATCTCTGCAGCTCCTCCAGGGTTATCATGGACCTCTTGGCTGCTTCTTTGATTTACACTCTCCTTTCCTGGCCTGTAAGTTCATATGAATTGCCATGTCTTGGTAGGTTTGCAGTTGCCTTTCACTCTTTCCTTTCTCTGATGATGTAATAAAAAGCTATTATATTATAACTTAATCCTCCTTTAAATGTGCTGTATCATGCTTTCTCAAGCCTTCCAAAGTCAACTACAGGCATATAAAAGAGCTCAGTCTTACCTTTTCCTTCATTCTTTCACTGTCTCAACCTTAAGCAGAAATAATCGCACTCTGCCTCACATCCCCGCTCCTGGGCGTGTTGTTTATTAGACGGTAATGGCCATTCATTTTCCAGGACAGGGAGGGGCTGCTGCTCAGAGCGCAAAATTCACAGGGAGGAAGGAATAGCATCATATTACAATTGAAAACTATATTAACAAAAGGATTTTGCATGATATAGGCCCCTTTCTCCACAACCTTGTCCCTAACACATTCGCTGTGTTCTTTGGTCATTGCGATGGTTGTTGTTCACTAATGTTTTCTAACAAACAACTATAGTTGCACTGAAATTAATTTACCCAAGTGGACTCTATTTACGTGTTCGGTTGCTTTTAAAGGAAATTGGTTGCAGTAGATTTTCTATAGTGCATGTCAAAGTAACTGAGGCCAAGTACAAATCCATCCCACACCTTTTAGATTTTTGTTATAAATTTAGAAAATCACATATCCTTGTCTTTCCACCTTACAGTCATGCGGTGGTTTTTGTCCCATGGGACCTATTAAAGGGCGTTAAACCTTAAGGCACTATAGCTTGCATGAGATCTGCAGTAAACTAAAAGCACAGCTACACAGCCAACCTACAGGATTGCAATCCTTTGAACATGACATGTTTGGTTGGTGGTTTGTGGGGGGTGGAGTAGGGGTGTGTGTGTCTAACTGGGGTTTGTGGTTAGTAACTAGGTGATATGGGTGAAAATAGCAGTATGAGTCGCATTTTCAATACTTTGTGGTTGACTTTAAAAGATGTGTGCTGTTGAGTTGAACATCTTTATTTACTCAGTAACAGCATAAACAACCCTGTTCTCTTCACATTGTACTGATTTTGTTGCCACACGTTTTTCCCCACATTTGTACATCAGCAACCAGGCTAGATAAATAGTGTCTAGTCCGATCATTTATGCCAATGACCAAGAATATGCAGAAACAGAGAGTCTGATCACATATTGTGAAGGTATGTTGTCAGTTTAGACAAAAGCGAGGGAATGGTTTTAGACACAAAATTGCACCCTAACCATAGGAGTTGTTTGGACTCTGTAACATTGAGAATGTAACCCAAACAAGAAATACCTTTGTGTCATCTCAAGGGACTGTATGTAAAAAAAGTAAATAGAAAATAAAAAAACTGAAAATTGGCATGTGCATTAATTTTGTATCTACCTCCTGTACTATGAAGTCTCTAAAAAAGTTCTGGTGTTACCACATACCTTTTAAAGTTGCATAATTTGTGAAATGAAATCCACCTGTGACCAATCTAAGTGACGCATCAGTATAAACACAACGTTTTTGAAATGCCCCAGAGGCTGCAGCACCACTAAGCAAATATCACAACATGAAGACCAAGAAGCTCTCCAAACAAGTGCCTTTTTGCCACAGAGTGAATACACTGGAATAGGAATAGAAACTCAACATCTACTTTAAATATTTCACCTCTCTTTTACCATTTGTCATCTAAATTTATCTTCACTCGTAGCAGGCTAGTAACACGCATGCACTCCGCCTCACCCGATGGTCGTCCTGCGGTCTGTGAGACAGTTCCTCTCCTTCCGCTTTCGGTACTGTGTGCCACGTTCTCCTCTTTTCAGCATGAGCTGCTGGTGTAGCAGCCACACTGTCGAGTTGATCACTCACACAGCTCAAATATCCTCTCTCTTCCTCATCACTACACTTTGTTTGTCTCTGGGGTTTTATGGAAGAGATCTTTCTGGCCACCCTCTATGGATTATGGAGGACCAACTCTGACAGATTTAAAAATATATACGGAAATAAATAAATGTTATAAATAAGCATTTAAATTAAGCAATTAAATTAAACAAAAATGCAAATAAATGTAGGTAGTAGTTGAATTATACAATGTGACTTAAATGTATACATCTGATTTAATGAGCCTCTTTATTTATTCACCTTTGCAATAATTGCCTTATTTTTGATCCATTTGTTTTTTTTTTACTGTAACACTTATTTTTATTTTATTTACATTTCTATGCATGCTTTGATAGTTTTGTCTGTTTTATTCTTCCTTTGTATTTTTTTTTTTTTTTGCCCTATTTATTTTTTCAAAGATATTGTCAGCCCCGGCAGCAAATGCTGACATCAGTGCTAATGTTTATCACAGTACATGATGAACTTTTGAGTTCATTGAATGGACACATGCCTTCAGTGTTGCCAGATCTGATAAATAATTTCCAGCCCAAACACAACATAAAACCCGCCCAATTAAATAAATAAATAAAATACAGCCCAAATCTCAACCTCTGTTGGACTCATTTTAAAAGTGTAGAACTGTTAAACAAATAGTAAAGAAAATGCAGAGCAAAAAAAGTTGTTTATACAGGCTCCACACAAAATGTGCAATCAGGCAACCATATAACAAAAAATCAATTTAACAATCACAATAAGCAACTGGACATTTCAATAGGTCAGAACCGTAAGGACAGAGGCAGGCAGGATAACCGAAGGGACAAACCAGAGTCCGTAATCCGAGAGCAGATGCAGAGTCAGAACCGGGTGATCTGAAATCCAAAGATAGTCCAAATCAGAATCCAAAGGCCAAGTCAGGGCACAAATACAAGTCCGGTGGCTGGCTGGCAGGCTGGCAGGTAGGCAGGCAGGCAGGCAGGCAGCACTGGATTAGACTCACCGGTGACTCAAAATAATCTGGCAGAAAAGAGTAGGCTGAGGCGGGTATAGGTAAGTAAGTGAACAGGTGACCGGAGTTGAAAACTAATTAACGACAACAGGTGGAGCTGATCTAGAGAATTGTGGTGGCTGGAGGTGGACTGAACTGATTGGTTAATGGCAGAGGAGTGACAGGCTACATAAGAAAAAGTCTCAAATAGTCCAAAAGTAACACAAAACAAAACCCAAACTATGACAAATATAAAATTCTTCTCTCATCTAACATTTCTATTTCACACGCAGCCATGAAACATTTTTAAATTGATCAGTAGAACTCAACCCTACAACATTGACCAATACAATTTCATACTGAAGCTTGATTAACCAGAGCCTATTAATCATTGATGATGTCAGGTTTCACAGATTCTAAACATTTCAAAATCAAATAATTAAAATTACTGAGAAGAGATTGAATTTGATCAAAATGTGGAAGTTGTTAGCTTTCTAACCTCACAGTTACAACTATGATATATTTTGGCATTAATTATTTCTAAAAACACACCAAATATTGTGGAAAGCTTCCCAAATTTTAAAACCCACCCATAAGCTTTTTTTTTTTTCAGCTCAATGTGTTCAAAAGAAGCCCAATTGGGTGTAAACCTCCCCGAGCTGGCAATACTGACTACACTATTTTTATTATTTGTTAATTTTTTTCATTTTTGGATTTTATTGAGATAAATCTCTCAGCGCTTTAGGAGTGATCACAGAGACACTATTTAGCCTGAAGCAGAAATACCTGAAGCGGAAATATAAAGAAAATGGGGATAATGTTCTCGTTGCCTGGACAGAAAAAAACAATGCTCTGAGAAAAGAGTTTGAGCATACAGGCTTTTAAGAGAACAGAAGCTAAGTGAGTTCAAAGACGTGTTAAAGCCAAGGAGAATGAACCAATTGTATGAAGATTTTCCTGGTGACATGCATCAAGTGTATCCACGTCTGAAGAGGTAAACTTTGAGTGTTCTGTGAACCAGCAGAGGGAAACCTTGCTCCAACTAATAAATTGTATTTTATTTTAAACCCAAAATTATTTTCTGATAATTTGAGTAAATTAAATCTGAGACAAATTACTTTCTTCCTACATTGAAGAGAAGATACTTTTTCAATATATTTTATCTTAATGTTCATGGTTTTGAGGGCATTTAAAACATGTTTTTTGTATTGTTTTCCTTTTGGAATGGAAAAAAAAATCCATTCCAAAAGTATTATCTTTTAATTAAAATCTACCATAGAACAAAAAAATATTTAAATGCTTATTCCTAGTTACACAAAGACAAAGAGGCCATGAATGGTTACATTACTTTGCACGACTGCAGTAGCTTACATCTAGATACCCAACACAAAAGATTTAGATGTGTTGCTGTTAGGACATATGCTACTGTCACCATTAAAAAAATAAAAAATCAATAGTAAATGTGTCTTTTCATTGAAAATGTTAGGTTAGATATGGGCATTCAGATCAGGCTTTACACAGCGCAGTTTTCAGGTCCTGTAGAAGAAGAATATTTCAGATGTGACACAATTCAATTTTTTTTTCCTAACTTGTGGCCTCCATGTCAGACAGAAGATCCTGGAGTCCAGGTAATGAGCAGCTTTAGGTCTTTAACAACAGACTGGAAAATGTTTTGAGTTTAAAATCCTTTTCGCAAAGACTGATAAGTAAATTGGTAAAGTGCAAATCTCCTTTTCCATCTCATGAATGAATAAAAAGGACAGAGTCATTTGTGCCCAAGAAAAATTCCTATATAAAAAAAACAGACTAGAATATATAGTTAACTGATGGTAAAATCTATATGAAACAATGACAACAAAGGCTGGTTTTCATTGAACCAAAGCAGTTCATATATTAGGTTATTTCTCATAAAGGCTCTAAAAACAGAAAAAAAATAACTGACTACTTCTGGAAATAAATCTGTTATACTTTAACTATGATGTAACCCACAGTTGGTCTGCTCAGAATACTGCTTCATGAACCCACAGAAACACAAGGTTGTTTAATTAAGAACTCAATGAATAACATTTAAAACTTGAAAATACACATCTACACACTGCTGTGCCGTTGATTATAATATTTTTACTATTTTTGACTGATTTGAAAAGCAAAGTAGTGAAATCTAAATTTTAAAATAAGATAATTTGCTGGGTGTCACAGTTTGTTCTGATGAACCCGAACACAACCACACACAGAGCTTTGTTTCAAGAGTTTTATTGAAGGTTGATGGATTATGGAGGATGAGAGCCAGAGAGTCTTTACCGGGGTGGAGCAGGACTGTGGGTGAGCCCAGGGACGGAACCCAAGGCTGCAAGGAGAGCTTCTGGATGGGACCTGAGCAGAGCTTGGAGTGGGATCCTAAGCACTTCGAGGAAAGTTGAGAGAAGAGAGACGAACCAGCAGGAAAGAGCAGACTAAGGTGAGCTTATATAGTTGGGCTTGCAGGTGAACAGCGTTTCCCTAATTAATGACGGCAGGTGGAAGTGATCAGGTGAGTGGAAAACCTGGGCTGCATGGGAGGTGGAAGATGCTGGAACTGTCCTGGGTGAGGCAAGCAAAAACTGAACCCTGACACTGTGTAATATAAAATCTGACAAAAAAATTATCGAGCAAGAATTGCTGGAAAATAAACAAGATATTAGCATAGTTAAAAATGTATGTTGTTTCAGAAAGAGGAGTATATTCATAATGATTTACAAAACAATATTTCCATCACTGATCTTAAAAAGCTTGATTAAGCTAAATAAGCAAGACAACACCAAAAAGCAGTTCCAGAGATCCAAGTTTAACTTTAATCTAAACTTAGACACTGCCTTTAACAATGGGCAAGGGTCAAATTAAATGCTGATCTTGGTGTTCTTTGGAAAAAAAGAAAAAATGTGGAGGATTTGAATAATGACCAGATGATGAATGTCCAAAGGTGTTGGTCCGAACTTTCAGTGTAATGTCTGATAACCTGCACAAAGAGAAATGAAAAATGATAATTACAATAGTAGAAAAAAAGTCCATATTTTCCCAACTATTTGACAGTTTAAAATTAATACAGTTATTATTTGTGTACTTTAATGTTTAATCCCAAACACACTGTTTTTTCCCCAATTTTTATAACGTAAGAGTCACTTTATAAAACAGTTTGTAGACATACGTTTTACTGCATAAAACCACAGACTGAATATTTATTTTCAATTGTTAAACTTAAAACACTAGGAGTAAAGTTGATGAATCAAACTGTGATTTTAAGGTGACTAAGATAAGGAATTGTCTTCTTCTAGACGCTGGCTGAATCCGAAACATTCCAATTATAGCTCCTGTGCCAACGGCCTTCTAAAAAAGAACAACTAAGTGTGCGTTCTCTTCTCTCCGGACATTTTCCTTAATTCAAATGAGGTCGGCTGCACTTATATGTCATGTCGTGCAAAGGATTGCATGACATGACATGAAAGGGTGGGTTTCCTTATAGCTCCTAGGAACATTGATAGGAAGCATACAGGCTCCTATTCCTACCTCCTTCCTAAATGAGTGCACTATTCAAACAGCGCTTATCATGGCAAATGCACTTCTTCTTCAGCTAAATTGTCCTTCCTCAATCAGATCTTTTCGGATGCTGCCTCCAGTTCTTCTACCAGTTGTTGAATAGAGGAAACTATTCTCCGCAGCAACATTTACTGTTTAGAAGAAGAAGTGCCACAAGCGTTGGCCATCTGAAGTCAGTGACGTGCAGTCAGGGGAGAAAGGTGAGCCCCTGCTTAACCTGCCATTATGATAAGTAAAATGTAAACAATGATAAGTGAAAACAAATTTCTTTCTAATTGGCCATAAATGTGCAGTAAAATACACAGGGTGAGGCAGTAAGGACTGTGCTGCACTGATAGGAGGCAGTTCTAAGGAATAATGGGGGAGCAACAGGTGGATGTTTTTTCGTGCTTTTCTTCTATGCAGAGTGTTGAGTGTTGCACATACAATTATAACGTTACGCTTATTTAAATTTCCTCTGACAAAAAAAAATTACCGCTTAAAACTAAAGGATTTATCTAAACTGGATTTTCAGATGAAACCTAAGCAATTAGACAGAGGACAGCCAACTCTGGAGATGAAAGATCTGCTTTAAGGAGGAACAATGAGGAAACAACTGGAGAAAAACTTGACTTTCCACAAGGTTCAGGAGGGATAAAGGGAACCTGTGTAAAACAGCCAGTCAACTTTATTAAAAATCAACTTTATTAAAAAAAAAATTACCTCTCTTTTTGCAGGGCTTCAGTTTCCACACCACACAGGCAACTAAAATCAAAATGAGAACACCCACCACTATAGGGATAGGGATCTTGATAGAAATGCCATTCTTTCCTGAAAAAAAAAATTACACAAGAGCATTATTACTGTGAATGCAGTAGGCATTCACAGTTATTGAGATCCTCTTCCGCCTTTTTACTGTTTAAACTTTGCTTCGCTTCTCCTCCTACAGTTTTTCTCCGATTTCAACCATTCAACTTTTAAACTATTCAGCTTCTTCTGGAATGGATGGCTATGTCTTTTTGTACTTTTAACTCTTCAACTTTTTAAAATATTCAGCTTTTTCTGCACATTTTCAGCTTTTTTTTTCTCCCATAGGAAATGAATGTAATTCACTAAAATTCCGCTCATTTCAGCTGCTTTTTGACAGCTTACTGCTTCAGCCTACTTTTAGCTAGAAGCGCCATTCAACTTTTAAAATGTAGTGATATCTTTCAGCTATTATGGTCTATTTCAGCTTTTTCATATCTTTTACCATTTTCATATAGTACCTCCTTAAAATAATTTTGGCTTTTCAAGAAATTCAGCAAATAACATGCGTTGCTATGGTCGTCAAGGAGGCAGTTATAGAGTGCGCACTCTAGAAATTCAACAAATTCTTCTTCTCCGAACAACTTCTTCTCACTCGCTCAATTTTCAACCTATCCACATAAATTATACATCAAAACGTAGGAATTTTTGTCTGGATTCAGGAAATGTAACCGTCATTGGTGTAGCATTTATAGATTTTTCGCAAATCACCTCAGAGCGACACAAACCCGAAACCTCCCCCATTCATTTCCTATGGAGCGGTTTTGAAAAATGACGTCTGAAAATCCAAAACATCACACGTTTTCGCATCGTCGCTACTCCTAAACTGTTTGATGTACAGGCATGACACTTTCACATATGAATGTCCCAACCCTTCTGGCACTCACAAAAAAGGAATTTTGTGGATAACTGTTACGGTTTTTCCGCAGGAACAATTTGTTCGGGAGTAGCGAATTTGCAAAATCCTGAAGACGCTTTGGACCTCCATCACCCCAAATGATCCACTTTTTTACATCGTCGCTGTGCCTACACCGATTTTTGTACAAACATTAAAATGAGCAACATAGTCCTCAAAAGCCTGCTGATACTCACAGTGAAATAATTGTTTTTATATCTCTTATACTTTTTCAGCTAGAGCGATTTGTTCGGGACTGTTTTTAGAGGATTTTGGAAATTCCTTAAAAACCCCCTTTAGATCATAATTTTTTACGCCTTTATTAAACTTTTTCCAGCAAAAAAACGATAGCTTTTCTTCTTCCCCTATCCGTTAAGAAATAAACGCAGAAAAAATTACGTCTCTACCATTTAGGGATCAGGAGATATGAAGCGTTGTTCGGGGCAAAGTTCTCCATTATAATCCAATGGGACTTATTTTGAGCAAAGTCTCTGCACTTCGGTAGACTGGCCGCTGCAGGTGTGTCAGTGAGTTTCCATGACGACGGAACTCTGAGGGCCAGAGGGACAGGATCGAATGGCAAGAATGGCAACTTTCGACGCTCACCGCATTTGCTGTGATTAATGTAGGAATCTGAAATTCGCACAGTCACTTCCTCTTGACATTTTAAAATTTTCAAATGACTTTCAGCTATGTGTCACTTTTCTGTCGAATTTTGGATTTCACATGCTTTCCTATTGGGCCTTTGCTTCCAACAGGACCTGGCATGATGCCCAGACACGACCCAATTGGCCAATACAGCACCACCCACCTGTGGGAAATGGCGCTACACGCCATTTTGGTCAAATGTTGAGTTCTGGGCCCAGATGTGGTGAGGCTTAGTTGCTAAAGGAGGCCAATCTGACCCATGAACTTTGGTGACCTTTGGTGACATTAAGTATTGGCACCCCTATTTGAGGCACTTCCCAGTACAGGATTTGGACCAAACTGACAGAGTACAATCACTCAGTGATCCTGAGCACAACCATGTTAGCGGCTAATGGTTAGCATGTTGCTAATTGGAAGTAGCTCTAGGAAGCTCGGACAGACTTCTGCTTTACGGAGTCTGTACCTCCTTTATACAGAATGCTCCACAATAAGTTTGGGCCTCGTCACGTAAAGCATCTCCAAGTTAGGGGGTGTCAAACATCCAATGCTTTTCAATGGGGGGCAAAACCCCTTATACTCCTAGAAATGCAGGCCCACATATGGCTACAGTATATTCAAGTTTGAAATTCTACTTCTGCTTTGTTAAAAGATTCAGTATTTAGAATGAGTTAGGAAATGTTTGGTGCCTTTCCCTCAGTTTTTTCTTCTTCTAATCATTCAGCTATTTTTCTTTCATGTTCAAATTCTTCAACTCTTTCAAATTCTTCAACTTTTTCAACTTCTTCAACTTTTTCAACTTCTTCAATTCTTTTCATCTATTTTTTCTCTTCTTCAAAGAACTTCTGCATCTTTTGCTCAATCATTCAGCTATCTGCATTCACAGTGCATTTTCACAGGAAATGCAAATTTTTCTAGTTAAATATAATATTCAACATCTGGCTTTTTAATCATTGACACAAACTAACAAAACTTGAGAAAACTATGATAAAAAATCTAAGCAAAACATTTGACTCTGTTATTGTGGCTACTGAATGCTGAATTAGTTATTTTAAAGCACTAGTTTAGCACTAATAGGAATAATAGGAGGAGAGATTTTATTTCAGAAAAAAATAATATTTTTTGTATAGTAAAACAGAAAGACAAGCTGAACAAAATTAATCCACTAAGAAAGCTGCAGGCACCTTTTCTGTTTTTTTTTTTTCATTAAAAAGGAGTGGAAGGAAAAATAAATGAAAAGGGAAGAAAAGAAACAATAAATTAAAAGAAATTAAAAGCAAAAGACAACTTGCATAGGATAAAAGTGGATAATTTCTTAAATTTACCTTTAACATTCAGGGTGAAACTGAGCATTTCCACAAGAATTCCACGTGGAGTGTAGATAGAAAAAGTGTATTGACCTGCGTCCTCCTTCTCCACATCAGTGATCTTGAGTGTCCCAGTGTCTATGGAAAACTCTGTTCTGTTTTTGTAGGACTCGCGTATTTTCACTGTTCCATTCTTCACGATAAACACGTTTAATTTTCCACCAGTGAGATCCTTGGAAAACACCAGCACATAACCAGTAGCATTGTCCATCAGCTTAATGTACACAGTTTCTCCAGGAGCAGGATTACATGAGACAAATTGCCTGGGATCACATTTTGTCTCAGAAATAACGGATAATGCTGAAAAAGAGACACAGCACGTAAGTAAACATTTATGACAATATTGTTTGTTTTTTTTGTGACAGTGTTCTTACCACTGGCTGCTCCAGCTAATATCACAAGAAGAAAAAATTCTTTCATATTCTTCAGTAAAAAGAAATTACCAACAAATTACAATGAACTAGTGTAGTAAATCAGCAAAGACCCTCTGCTTTCCGCCTCTACCAGACAGTGACAAGGAGCACAAAAGGTCAAGTAGAGGTTTTACATTTGCAAAAAGGAAGCAACAGAACTTAACTTTCACTTCTCCTTATAAACCAATCATCTGTTTGCATGCTGTTATTATGAGACACTGCACTGTATCCTGCACTGTTCACATTCACGTTCACATTTACGTTTCAATTGTTTATTTTTTAATCACTGCTGCACTTTATACTGTAATTTACAAGCTGTATGCAATGAAGTTTCGTTCTGTATGGACTCTGTACATACAAAATGATAATTAAAGTTGTCTGAGTCTAAGTCTAAGATCTCTGTTACATGGGGATTAACCATGTCCCATTCTGTTCAACACAAATTAAAGACACTAAATCAAATGGACTCTTTAGCAAAATGCAGTACCATTCTGTTTAATCCACTTATTAAGCCAAAAAATTGAATTGTTTTCTTATTTAATCCAAATAACATTACTGAATCCTGGACAATATATATTTTACCAGTATTTCTCACCATATGTTGCAAAATTAATTATCATTTCAGCTAGTATAATTTAACCCATGCTCTACCAATAAGATCTTTTTAAACAACTAAAGCGTTTTAAAATCTGCTTTGCTTTAGTGAGCTCATTTAAATAATAAAGTTCTCGTTTCAAAACAAGGAAGAAAAAAAACAGAAGTTAAGCACCATTGACTGAAAAATTACATTTAAACCAGAAATGTTCCTATTTTTAAACTGATGGGAAATCTGTTGAATAATTACAGGTTAGAAACAACTTTGTACGGATGTTTTTTTTTTTAAAGGTTCACGCTGGTAGAGCTGTTTTTTATTGTTGCAGTTATTTCTTTTCTTGTCCAATATAGAAATTTTCTAACATACACAAGGTGGAGGGATTTTATTAAAATGTCATGCGATTTAGAATAATTTCTAAATTTGACACTTGTTGAAACTGAAGAGAGTTTATTTTGGTGGGCAGCCAGGTGACTTAGCACATTGATCTTGCAGGAGAGAAGATCTGGTGTAAGTAATTTACAATCTTTTCTTTGGTTCTCACAGAAGAAAAGGAGAACTTAAAAGGCTCACAAACAAAAATAAAACCGAGTTTGCAGGTTGGAGTCTGGGTTGAGCGTAGAAATAGAACTGGAAAAAAAACGACCCACACTTTATTTGTAAAGCAAAGAAAAACAGGAAGCAGCAGTAGATGTGGAACTTTTTTGACTACGAGTCCCAGAATGATTTTTATCTGGCACCCTTTGTAACTACACAGGCTGTTTCCTGTGTGTGTCTCCACTGTGGAGTCTAAAATAAAGTCTTCTGTGAAATTCGAAAAGGACTACACATGGAGGCTCAAATAGGTGTGGAAAGTGAAAGGTTTTAAGGATTATTGTGTTTTTCTGGTAGATCGTAGAGCTTGGCTCTCTGTGATAAATAAGGCTAAGCTAATGACTTAATTTACTACAAAGTCAACAATCTATGCACTTTGGATTCCTTCAAATGTTCCCCATTACATGGTTACAAATGATAGAACATCTGTACATTTAAAAAAATGCTCTAACTTGAAGTTTTATTTATATATGCTTCAGCATTCTAGCTGGTCCTAATGACACCACCCATGTTTGTGATCTCCTCCAAATCTGGCACACTTTCTACTTTTGCATGTTTTTTGCAGGACGATCAAAATCTCTTTTGGTCATGTTTGAAATTCAGTCGGCCCTCATGAACGATCGTGAGCACGTCCTGCTGTTGAAGCGAAGTTACGACCATAGACATTTATATACGTAGACGCCTCATCGGGTGCAGGTTTGTATGTCAACGTGACCGCCATATTGTATGTGGCAGAAAGTAGTAAACGTCTATGTTCCCTGTGTATATGTTTTAAGTATTCAGATAGAAAGATATTGATGGAGCTTACATATACTTGTAAAAAAATATAGAGAGATTAATTGACAGAGATTGGCAGCCAAATTAGCTTTTAATCGATGTGCATATATAGATTTTGAAGTATTCTACAGAAATAGGTTTGTTTATATATAAGTATATGTCCAGATTATAAGTATATGTCCAGATTATATGTATATATATATATATATATATATATATATATATATATATATATATATATATATATATATATATATATATATAAGAAAGAGAGAGAGAGACAGAGAAAGAGAAAGAGAGGGAGAAATATGAATTATGAATATAAAATTGGGCTGCGCAGTGGGTAGCGCTGTTGCCGTGCAGCAAGATGGTTCTGGGTTCAAATCCAACCCTGGGTCTTTCTGCATAGAGTTTGCATGTTCTCTCCAGGTACTCCTCTTCTCCTCTTGCTAGGCAGATAGGCACCAGCAACCCTGCAACCCCATGAGGGAATAAGGGGGTCGGAAAATGGATGGAATATAAAATCAATTGGTTAAATCTAAACATTGTGGTCTTCATTATCTCATAAAACCGTGTGAACCTTTTAAAAACTGGTATAGACACAGATTAGCAGCAAACTTTTTGGGGGAGTATTAGAGATAAAATTACTAAAATGAGAAAAAAGTCATAGGAAATAAAGTAAAAAAGAGACAAAAGTGGTAATATAATGACAAAAACGTCATATCATTACAATTAAAGGGGAACATTTCCAGAATAGTCACAGTTTGCAGAACTATCTTAGTCCTGGAGTAATAGGGGTTAGATTCTTATAATTGTTTTTATTCTTTACGAGAATACAGTCAGGAGAACGAAGCCAAAGGGATACGAAAATAAACTTGTAAAATTACAAAAATAAAAATATTACGAATATAAAGTATATTCTGAGATTAAAGTAACTCTGATACTGTTTAAGTGACTGAGTCTAACTGTAGATTTGCCACATTTAACATGGCAGACGCTCTGACGCATCCCCAGCATAGGCAGAACCCGCCCAACAAGGCGTCTACATATATAACCGTCTACGACTCGATTTCCCCCAACCTCGCGTACTGCGCATGCGCAGACAAGGCAATTCTTCTTTTCTTCTTCTCAAACAAAAGGAGTAGAGAGAAGCATGACGGTGTTACGTGTGACATGGAGTCAAACTACCGAGGAGCAACTCGTAGAATTGCCAAGGCAGCGCGGTTCGTTCTAGTGAGCCTTATATTTAACAGTGAGAATCGACACTTCTGCCTTTTTCCTCTTCTACTGTTGACATTTGGCTTCCGGGTAGACGAGTCCGAGTAGCGCCATCTTCTTAGGGGGATGAGTCTCACCTGTGGTTTTTGAACGTACAGTGTGAGCACTCCGGTCACTTTTAAACCCTGCGGTTTCGTCGTATTGTTTGAGCTGTATATGAGTACCACTACTGAAAATATTGCACAGTGTATGCCTGGCTTAAGATGCCAAAACATTCACCTGAGTCCCCAGGAGACTTCAATTTACTGTAAAATAAGACCGCAGTCAGCAGGGCGGTCACTGCAAGACGCAACGGATTCAGAATGAGGAAAATATTTTCTGAGGAAAGAAAGCAAAGTGGAACTATTACATTCTTTATAATATCCATCACATCAGATTAATAACACATTTACGTGGGTTTTTACCGTTGTCTTACAATGACAGATATTGAAGCAGATTTTGGCAAGCATTTATTAGTTCTGAAATCAAGCCATCCTGCACAGTTGAGTTCTTTTTATGTTCACCGTATATCAGTATATTTGATGATGTCTTAAGTGTGTTAGTTGTGACGTTCTTTTGCAAAAATAAAACCACTCGGTTTTGTTGTCAAATTTCTTTCACAAAACTTCAGCTGTTAAAATTGATTCACGAACATAAATTCATTCTAATTTTTGTTAACAGAACTTTGAACATTTGTCATTTGAGATTTATAGTGATGAAAGAGCTGCAGCTTTAAACTCTGTGGTGTAAGAGCGATTTTTTTTTACTTAACATGTGAATACAACGTTGACACCCAAAGTGACATTCGCTGAAAGGATCTGTTAAACCACAGCCAGTTTCTGAGACTGGACCACACCCAACACTTTGATTTTACAAATTTTGTTTGCTTGAGTCAGAGAGAAAGATACAGTGAACTTCTAACAAAAGTCTAAAACTTAGTAGCTAAAAATTATATGCATATACAGTAAGTGAAATAAAGTTATTTACATGAGTGTGATTTATCTTTGTGCTCATATTTGAGTTTCATAGTTCTTGTTGCTTTAAGGCAAACATGCACTCTAACAAAATGCGTAGGCACACAGATTAGCCCGCACAAATTTGAACTTGCCTTTAACTTGGAGGTTGAAAAAGATTTCTTTATGTAATCCATCAGGATCACAACTTTCCACTCCGTATAGACCCTTATCATTCCTCTCCACATTGGTGATTTTGAGCATTCATGTGCTGATCAGGAAATCAGTTTTGCTTTCATATCCCTCTTCAACAATCAGATGTTCTCCCCTTAAGGAAAAAACTTTGAGGCCATCCTTGTAACATAGCTTGTAGCCAGTTGCATTTCTCAGTAGTTGGATGCAGACTGATCCTCCGTCTACATGTAGAGAAGAAATTGCTCCATACTCCTTTGTCCTCTGCTTTGACCTCTATAAAATCAGATAAATTACAAACAATAACTGGTAGTAATATCACACGAAGCTCAGTTGTGACACTTAAAGGGATCCACATAAGGCGGGTGATGCTTTGGTTTTTGTAAAAAGGAAGGAAATAAAGCATGCAGTCTTTGTTCTCCTTTCAAAGAATCCAACTCCATGTCTTTGCTACCTGATTTTAAAGACAACGGCATGTAAACAAGTCATTCTTTCTTCTTTTTAAAGAAAGATTGATGTATTAAAAAAAAAAAAAAGCTATCAACTGTGATGAAATGTGGCTCAAAAGTATTTATCCACCAGAAGGGAATTTTTCAGAGTTTTGGTTTGATTGGAGGTCACTATTTGTCATACGTATTTCATAAGCATCAACACCAGTGATGGCGAGATGAAGCTTCTTGAGGCTCTGAGGCTTTCCATCCAATTGCTCGACTCATGAGCCGGATCATCAAGATGCTTTAATTGCTCTATGGTGCCATCAAGTGGGCAATAAATGTAACAAATGTAAAGCATTTATTGCCAACTTGATGGCATGATAATAACATGATTTTTTTCTTGTCTTAAGCTTTAAACTCTAATAAATAATGAAATTGTGTTTGCGTAATGCAAATTGTGATCTTAATTTATATTTATACAATGGCTTGATCTAAAACTAAATAGAAACAAAATGCAAACTGTTGAACCAGTTCCTGAATCCGTCATGTGGTGTGACCGGTCATCGACAGAAGCCTCGATACGCGCTTTGCAAAGCAACCTGCCCGTATTACTCGACACTTTGCACACATCACTACCAAACACAAGCACCAATATAAATGGAAACTGTATATTTCAGCATTTTGAAAAATTCAATTAAATGACATGTGAGCATTGTTACAATTATTTGTTGCCAAAATTGATAAAAATATGCACTTTAAAAAATAATTTTGTAAATGACAGAAAGAAATTCAGCAAACAAAAAAGGAAAAATATTCTGACACTAATTTTATTTTATCTTATAATTTGACTTTGACCTAATTTTCTCTTTATCAATGATGTTTACATTCTGCTTGACAAGTTGAATGTTACTACTTAAGTAATTCAGAGCTACGAACCTTAGCTGTGTAAAGTGCCTTGAGATGACATGTTTCATGAATCGGCGCAATATAAATAAAATTGAATTGAATTAGATTGTTTCTTGCCACCGTTTTTCTTCATCATCACAATAGCTGATGATAAACAGCTACTACTGCTCAAAAGTTTGGGGTCGCTTAGAAGTTTTCTTATATTTTTAATGAAAAGTGCCCTTTTCTTCTATTAAAATAACATTAAAATAGTAAGCAATTCAGTCTAGACATTGTCAATGTGGTATTCTACCTATAAATGGAGTGGCCAGCACAGCCACCAGATCTAAAACCCTACTGAGCTGTTGTGGGAGTAGCTTAACTGTATGGTGTGTAAGAAAGGTTTTCTTTTATTAATGTTATTAATAAAATCTGACTGTTTTTGGAAAAAATATGACAATATTTGGATGACCCCAAACCTTTGAGCAGTAGTGTATCTAAAAAACTTATTTGTCCCTAGAGGGAGACTGTAGTGATAGTTGGAACATTGGTTGATTTTTGGATCTGTTTTTTAAAGTTGCATGATGGAACATATTCATGAGCTCTTTAGTTTCACACCTGAAAATCCTAACGAGTAGAGGTTTAAAACAAAGCTGTAGTCACTCTTTATATGAGCATGCCAAACTGGAAGGGCTATACCAAAACTCTTCAGTAGAAATACGAGGGAATGGTGAAGCGAGAAGTTTTTTCTCTCATCTTCATGTGGAATCATAAACTTGTTAAACATGAGTAATTTTGAAACGCACAGAAAAAAAACAGCTTCAGTCTTCTGTGGTGCTGTGCCACCGTATTAAACCAATTTGTTTCAGATTTTTAGTTAGAAAAATGAAAACCACTGACACAAACTTATACATGATTTTTTTTCGTAAGACACATTTACAGCTAACAGATCTGTAGAAATTATCTTAGTGTTTAAAAAAGGGAAGTTATCCATGCTTGTCGAATAGTTTTAACTTTTAAATGAAGTAGTACTTTTAATGAAGTAGTCTGTTTAATTAAATAAATCACCTTTTCATGTTGCTCTTTTGCTTAGTTCTCGTTTTGTTGACACAGTTTAAGTTAATTCATGATGGGAGTCCATCTTTTTAACAACACAAAATGACATAATGTAGTCCTAAACTCCTATTAAGATTAGACTAAAAATTGCTCCAATCATTTTTTTTATTAAAAGCACGAAAGCATTGGATACATTTTTACATATATATTTGCTTCACATCATGTTATTTTTTAAGATATTTTTCAGAAGTACAGTGCAAACATATGACTTTAATATGAGAGTTGCAGTCAGGATGACAACGAAATAACTAGTTTCATAAATTAAAATGATGTAAAATTGACATTTTTAATCTACTTTATAGAAACAACAGATATAGAAAATAGAATAAATCATTAAGTTTAGGAGAACATGAACATGAATAACAATTTAAACAGATTATTGACCTCAAAATCCTATTGCGGTAAATAACTGAAATAAGTAACAAAAGGTAAGTTTTAAACTATAATTTTCAAACATGTTGAGACAAAATTTTGCCATTGAATTGTTCAGTTTGGTAAAAGTTGTGTTTGCGGCCAGTTTTCATGGTAAGCTGTTTAGGTTGAATCCACGCCAGACGACTGTCCCGACTTCAGAATACAGAAGTCCCAACTTACTGTGAAGATCTTTACTCTTAGTTAAACGTCTCATAACCTGCATTAATAAAAAAAACAATAACATATATATATAATGTTAAGTCATTTTTAAAATACAAAACTTCATAATTTGCTCAATATTTCATAGTATAAAATTAAGTCTTTAGTTATGACCTTTTTTGTAATCACCAACAGTTCATCAAATGATTACCTGATTTTCTGCAACACTTATATTTCCAAACCACAAAGCAAATGAAAATCACAACAACAGCAGCTGGTGCAGAGAGTGAGACCCCAAAGTCAATCCTTCGTGCTGAAAATAAGATAATAACAATTATGCAATTAGATATTGTAAAGTACCCATTATTTGTTAGTCTTCACATGCAAATTTTAGGCTTTCATCAAAGAGCTGCAAAAGTAGATAATATACAATGTTTGTCATAGTATCACCTTATCTTTTCATTTGCACATATTGATTACATTTTGAGCCTTAGCAATATGGAAAAAGTAATTAAAAAAACTGAATATTGCAAAAGATATTAAGAGGGGTGTCTGAAAATGTACCTTTTATTTGGAGTGTGAAAATCAGAGTTTTCACTAGGTATCCCCTTGGCGTGAAGATATCTAGAGAGTACTCGCCTGCATCATCCTCCTCCACATCAGTGATCTTCAGTATCCCAGTCCTGATGAAAAAATCTACCTTTTGTTCCCATATTGTCACATGTCCTCTCTCCGCACTAAACACTATTACGCTTTCATTATAGAGTTCCTTGTATAAATCCAGAATGTAGTCGAAGGCATTATCCATCAGTTTGATGTATACAGTTCCTCCAGTAACAGAAGTGCAACGGGATACTATCTGGATATCACATTTAGTTTTTGGAACTGTGGCTAGTGCTGGGAAAAAAATGCAGATAATGCAAAAATAATGACTTTCATGTTACATTAATATTTAATTTGTCTGTGATGATGCCAGTCTTACCATAGGTTCCTCCAACTAACATCAGAAGAAGACAAGATTTTTCCATAATCTTCTGCATTCTATTTTAAATTCAATAATGCAAATAATTTACAAACAATTAGTACCAACACTGTAATAAATATGAGACGATTTTGCCAGACACTGAGAAGTACCAACGAATACCAGCAGTATTTTATGATTTGCAAAGAAGGAAGTTGCTTTGCTTTCAATTCTCCTGGTAAACCTTAGTTTTCAGTTGTTAGGAGACACATGGGAACCAGTCCAAACATGGCGTGACCAAGATCACACAAAATATTGCAACCACTAAATGCCAACCCATCTTGTAATTTCAGTTCCACCATGTTGTACAAGTAAAAAAAAAAAATAAGAAAAAGAAAAATGGAAGTGAGAATCGCAGCAGTTTGTCTCTGTATATTGGGATCAGTGGCAGCACTCTTAGCATTTTAGACAGTATACTGCTGCTGTGCTGCATTACGTGTTGCACCTTTAAAGAATCATGCTTTTAAATCCTTTTTTTCACACTGAAATAATTTAGTTGTGGTCAATATAAAGTGGAACCCCAATGCTTTGGTCTGAAATGGTCTGAATCCTTGTTATCCCCCTTTGAAATCGCCCTTTTTACCCCTGTTCAGACCTGTATTATATCTTTAAAAATGATGATATTTTAATAAAAATAAATAAATAAAGTAAGAATAATTTGATTGTTGAAAATTACCTTTAGTTTCATATATTTTTGTTTAACATGTTTGCCACAAAAAGATATTGTATAACTTTTACATAACACATCTTATTAAAGGTTATTAATCATTTTAATCCTCAAAAAAGTAAGTGAGAAGACAAATACCTTTAACTGAATCAGAAGAATTTCCACTAATTAACACTCCAGAAGAAACTATAGTGGAAATAGAACCTATTAATTTTGACTCTATATTAAAATGCTCTGATTATAAAGTTATCAGTTCGCAGCCACTTAAGGCTTTGACGAAATTACAAAAATTTTATTTCATTTAATGATTTTATACAACAAATCTGTAAATACATCCTTACAACCGACTTAAGCCACAAGGTTTTGCTTTATTTCCTCTTTGAATAAAAAAAAAAAGAAAATAATCATCAACCACTTTTAGATGGAATGAGGTTTATTATCAACCCAAATACACATAAATGAAAAAAAAGTTTCTAACCAACATCTAAAATAATAAAAACAATCAGATTGTATATTATGTGAGGTGTTTCTGATGATTCCCTGAGGAAGTACCGAACCTGTCTCCATCTGTAACATGAGGTTGTGGTTTAGGCACGACGTAGACATCAGAGGAGTTCAGGTTGATTTTAAAAAGGTATCCGGCGTATGCTGTGTGGCAACTGCAGTACATCTGTCTTATCACAAAAAATCCTTATATTGCACATAACTCTCTCCTTGCATTTTGGCTCAGTAAAGCACTGACCTAAACCCTTTATAATTAAGTACACAAGGCCAGCAAAAGTTTTAACCCAGCCAGATTTAACTGCAGTGTGGAAATAAGAGCTGGTGCAGTATAGCAATCAATTATTACTAATTGTCCAAATTGTAAAGGTTTCCTCATCTTGGGCTTCTGCTTTAATATCCCCACTTTTCCTGAACCTTTCCTCAGGCGCCCTTCACTTAAAAATCTTTCAAGTTCTCTAAAACCTTAATCAAGATTCTGTCAATAATTCACTTTCCTAAAAAATAAAATTGGAAAAGGTGTTTTTGAATATAGTTTAAACATTTTGTGATGTTTTTCTTCAGGATGACACGTTTATAAAATAAAACAAATCAGCAATGTAAAGTTACATTACTCAGCTTAGAGAATGAGTTATTGATCAAGTGAAAAATTCACTCCAGCTTGATTTCACAGGCACCTTGTTCTTGGCGTAAACACTATTTTTAGATGTTCTTTCTGTGAGCAGAGTTCAATTCAGTCAGTTGTTTTGCTTCTATATTCGATTAGAGATCATCCTTGCGTTGAGTCTTCTAAAAGATGACCTGCTTTTGAACATCTTGAGCTTCCTATTCCATTCCATATTATTTTTCTGGAAAACCGTGTCCCAGTTCTCCTCCTCCTCCTCATCATCTCCCAACCAGGGACCCCAGGCTCCTCCATTCAGCTGGGGGTCTGCCCGCAGGTCCTCTGTTGGGTACCTCACCGGCACCGCCGTCCGGTTGTAATACACCAGTCTAGCTAAGAGCTCTTTCACAACATCTGGTCTCTGTTCGGACAGGTCAAAACGTTCATAGGGGTCTCCGGAGACGTTGAAGAGCCACACCGATTTGCGGGGTTTAATGTGTCGCTCCAGTTTCCAGTAATCCCTAGGGAAACCTGGAAGAATGGGAGGTGGGATCCAATCTCCGTAACCAGGGTCTCCCGTCAGGAGCTTCCAGTCCCCTGCTCGTATGGAGGCCTGAATGGTGGTATTCCAGATCCCAAATCCTTTCTGCAAGGAGCCGGTGCGTGCATGGTTGTACAAAGGGTCGATGTTGTGGAGGATCTCAAACCTTGGTGACTCTTTTCCTTCACTGATGGCCTCCCAGACATTGTATCCATCAACTCCCTCAGTCAGGGACTCATTGCCACCTGCTAATCCCACCAGCGTGGGATACCAATCTGTAATGTGTACCAGTGCTTTGCTAACCCTCTTCTTCTTCCTCAAGAGAGGGCTATGGACAAACCCTAATCCGCGGACACCACCTTCCCAGTAAGTGCCTTTACGTCCCCTAAGTGGCCAATTGCTGCCCCCAGACAAAGGCTGACCACCGTTATCAGTGGAGAAAATTAAGACGCTGTTTTGATAATATCCATACTTGCGCAGAGCGTATGTTACGTTACGAACGGCTTCGTCCACAGTCGAGACCATTGCAGCATACTTCCTACGCGCGACATTCTCCAGCTCATCATACTGGTAGATGTATTCCTGAGGACACTGCAGAGGTGTGTGAACGGCTTGAAAGGACAGGAAGATGAAGAGCGGCTGGGACAGGGGATTATGGGCTGCCAGGATCTTACGAACTCTCTGTGTGTACAGATGTGTGGAGTATTTACCCCTGTGTCTCCAAGCAACCGACTCCCCCTCGTGGAGGTCGTAACCGCAAAACCTGGGGCCATCGCAGGAGTTATACGTGTAGTAGTTCATGCTGCCCGTCAGCGAGCCTAAATATGTGTCAAAGCCTCGTCGAGTGGGCAAACACTCCTTCTTGTAGAAGCCCAGGTGCCACTTGCCAACCATGTGGGTGGAGTAGCCAAGCTGCTGAAGCCTCTGAGGGAGAGTGACCTGGTCGAACGGCAAGCAGTTGGGTTGGCGGGGACGGATGATGGAGTGCTGGAGGCCAGTGTGAATTTGGTACCTGTAGAGGTAAATATAGAAGACAATCATGAAGAAAAAAGTTGGTCATCCACGTAAATTTAATTGAAAGATCTAAAACACTGTAAGATGATGAGAGAGACACAAAGAAACTGAAAAGGACCTTGATTCGCTCATCATTTGGTTCACATTAGGATAACATATGTAAGAACTTCCCAGCCAAACATTTCTTAGGGCATATGAGAGTAATAAAAACTGATAGTTAAAATACAGAGAAGTTGCAAGAAGTACATCAATATTTGTATTTGCCAAAGGTGCAGCAGATGTTTTGTTTATGCCACAGCAGCTGAGGGAGAAAACTCACAAAGTAACAGGAAAAACAGCTAAACAAACAGCTGTAATTGTTGGCATAGTTTTCCTTTTAGTGACTGAAAGACGTAATTATGAGTAAAAACACGATGGTTTGAAAGTTCAATTCTGAAATCTTGATTTGTTCAACATTTTAGTCAAAACTGATTCAGAAGCGTACTGAATTGTTTATTTTCAGTCATTGCTGTAGCCCTTCACAAAGCTACTCACCACTTTTCTTCACCATGTTTCGTTTTCTCCTGCTACTCGTCGGTTTATTTGAAATTATGACTTCCACAAAGTTTGTTTTTTCCTCTGTATGTTATCTCTTAAGAAAAGCTACACATAGCCCACTGCTTTGGTTTTGAACCATGTCCAATTTTTGGACCTGGCCTTCAGTTATTGTTGTCAAATAAAGGTTTATGAAAGCATCTGTAATATTAATTTCTGTGTGAATGGCAAAGTGTAATTACAATAATGATGTTGCTGCCAACAGCATCATGTTCTCTCTTACAGATGAGACACTTGGACCTGTCATGCTTTATTTAACCATGCCTTGTTCTTGTTCAAAGCCAATGAAGAAACTGGTAGTGCTGTGAGTAGGTGTACTCTGTTTTTCATTACAGTGACATCTTTCTCCATTCCTCAAGGGCCATTGTCTAGATATGACTAAAATACCTCCTCAACCTGAAGCAAATTCTACAGAGTCCTGCTAATGACCTAATTATTTAATTTATACGTGATGAAGTGGAGACACATCTAAAGTTACAGAACTCCTGCCACTGAGGACTGGAGCTTAACACCCATGCCCTAGATCAGGGGTCACCAACATGATGCCGGCAAGCACCAGGTAGCAAACGAACGGATTTATGGTGTGCATAATTTAATCTGTCCAGATGAATAGAATGATTTCATTATGTATATCTAAATATTAACTCAACCGGTTCCTCTTGAAAGACTATATACATGTATAAGTATATGTGCTTGGCCAGTGCAATCAACTTGTGTTATTTATTTATTTTTAAATGGAAGATCGTGTGTTGTTATAAGTATTTATTTGCATTCTGGGCCAGTGTCTGCCTCACCAAAAACAAAAATGTCATTATGGTTACACATAATGAATTCTTGATTCTTGTCAAGTATGAAATGTTATTTGTGATTAACTGGCCATGAATAGATAAACTGAGTCACAATAGTTACCACTGTTAATTGCTTTTATTAATGCAAACCAAAAAAAATGGGGAAAATAAATACTTAAAGACAAGTAGATCACCATTTTAAACCTTGTGAATAGAAAGGGAGCTAAATGTCATCTCTCTGTTTTGTTTTTTAAAGAGTTGCTGTCACTTAAAAACTAAGTTTGGTAAACTTCGACTTATGGCTCTTGCAATTTAATGCCCACACAATGTTTCTTGTGATTGATATATATGCATATTTTTTCTCTTATTCTAATTTGGGTGTTTAATTTTTTTCCGTACATTTTCCTAACATCATATTGCATTTCCTCATAAGCACATTTGCTCACTAAATCATTTAGCTTTACCTGTATTTGTTTGATTTTTATTAATTTCCGCAAATTTTACAGGGAATAACTTGATGTTTGCCGTACAAATGCAACGTGAAATAGAGCAGGTCAACTTGTTTGATAATTTAGCCTATACTTACTATTATTAGAGAAAATATACCATATAAACCTTGTTCATAGCAAGTCTCTGCTCTGAAAAGAAAATGAGCAAAAAAATACCACCTGTAAAGGTAGTCTGAAGAGTTACTACTGTTCATAGTAAATGCAGACAATGGGTGGTTTCTGGTATTTTATAGGGCTTACCACCCCGGGCAGCGGGGGTTTTCGGTCACCCTGAACACTTGGGAAGCACTTTTCTGTTTTGTTTTGTTTTTGTAGTGTTTCTGCACAATCTATACAGTAAATTCTGCTTCCTGCAGTGCTAAAACAATGCAGAACGGAAAACTTAATCTAATACTTTCAAGAAGTGCGAAAAGGTTCCTTGTTTATCTTTTGATATTCACATTTTAAGAAAACAAATTCTGCTTATAACTCTAAATAACTGACAAGTAAATCTTAAGATACACTGTAAAATCTACAAAAAAGGATGAAATATTTCTCAGATAGTAAAAAGTTGCTAGGAAACACATCAGATGCTGAAATTCAGACAGTATAACCAGTGCTTACCTTGGCACACACAGAGCATAAAAAGAACACTTTAGAAATGATAATTTTTCAGAAATGGTATATTACTCTGTGAAACATAGTTGCTATTTTAGCATTTTGAGAGAGAAAATGCTAAAATAGTGATTTTGTCAAAAATTTGGTGAACTTTATCAACTAGTGTACAAAGAATCATTACAAGATTTTCATAAGATATTTCTGAGGAAATGTCTGTGCTCAGTGGATATTTGTGTAAACCCAGGCAACAGTACATTAAAGACATCAGTAAATCACCTGGAGTGGTGCACAAAACATTTAGTACAGAAATAAAAATATCCAGTAAATTTTACATCTCTGTTTGGTCAGATTTAAATACAATAAAAAACTAAGGGTAGTCCAAGACGTAGACTCTACCTGCCGGTGATGAGCTGACTTCGGGATGGTGTGCAGATGGGCTGCACATAATAATTCTCCAGCTTCACACCATCTGCAGCCAGTTTATCCAGCACCGGTGTCCTAATGTCAGAGCTGTGATAGCCGATGTCGTTGAAGCCCTGGTCATCTGTCATGATAAAGATTATGTGAGGAGGTTGCTGCACAGGAGACCTGTCATCAAAAGTTTGGTCAGGCTCATTTTCCACCTGATTGGGGCTCATCAGATCCCAGCTCAGGTAGCCGAGGCTGAGCAGGCTCATCACTGAGAAACCAGTCAGGGTTGTTGTTGCCATGATTTAAATCAATGAAGCTGGTAGATATTTTGTGTATTCTCAGTGAATCGTGTTGCAGTCAGAAAAATATCCTGTCATTAGCTGCTGCAATTGTCTCTTGATACACTTGAGCTGGAGTTAAGCAATCCATAACCTTCCTAGAGGCAAAAATACATCTTCATCCTCGCTGGCTCTCCAAACTGTGCCAGCCCTAATGAAAGCATTTCACTTTTCCTAGAGGTCCAATTAGCCCCGCCCATTTGCCTAGCTGGCCCACTGAAAAAACATGAGCCCCCCCTGCCTCACACACACACATCCTTGTTTAATGTACATAGTGAGGACCGTGCACTTCCATAGACTTCCATTCATTTTGAAGTCTTTCGATGGCCTGGCCCTGATCCTAAACCTGCCCTTTACTGGTTTATATCTAACCCTAACCTTAACCTAATTGACACCTTAGTCCTACACCTAACTCCTATCCCAGAAAAAAGTGAGGACCTTTTTCTGCCTTCACTTTATAACAAAAATCCTCACTTTGCTAGTAAATTTAGCAAAAACTGTTCTCACTCAGCTGCAAGTACAAGAACACACACACACACACAGGTAGCACTGGTGCATATAGGTGTTAATGCTAAGTTAACTTTAGGTGTTTATGGTGTTTAAAGGCCACCCGTGCTTTTATCAGCTCCAGAATTGATTATTATGTTCTTTATTTCAGTCTCTCTCAGTGATCCCTCAATTTCCCTCAGCTTGTCCAAAATGCAGTTACCCGTCTTCTAACCGATACCTCCATCATGATCTCACCACCCTAATTTTGTCCTCTCTACATTGGCTTCCTGCACATTTTTGAATAGAAATTTTAACTTTTGTTTGTTTTTTATCTAATTTGTCTGAAACATTAAGCTGTCATATCTCCATATTTAAACTGGGAGGATTGGGCTTTCTCCATAGCAGCAACCAGACACTGGAACCAGCTCCCTCTGGATCAACACTGCACCACTGATTTCAGTCCTTTTAAATCAAAACTCTAAACAAAATATGGAATATAATGTCAAGGTCATACTACTAGCCGTTAAAGGCCAGCCTGAAAAACATATTTATTGCCAATTCTTATGGTTTATTGCTTTGTTTTGTTTATCTCTGTGTGTTTAGTATTATTTTAATCACCTTTATTAGCTGTAAAGAGCTATATAAATAAACTATTGATTAATTGATTGAAGTTACACACAATCCAGCAAAACAAATTCATTTGCCAACTTGCATATTTCTACATTTTGCTCTGAGCCGTATGGAAATGATTTTTAGTGCCTCAAGAATCAAATCATAAACCCTACGCTTCACCCCTGGTTACTCATGTTATTCTAAACATCCACTCCAATCTTTGCAAATTACCTATGGGGTGTACCCATGACTGACAGAGAATCTACAGAAAAGAACCCCACTCTCAAAATACCCGCTGGGAGAGATTTGGTTCTTTGAGTGGCTGTGGGGCGCCAAAGCCACAATCCCAGACACTGTTCCCCACTTTGCTCCACGGCAGTCACAAACACGTTCCTACTGTTCCTGCTGTTTTACGAGGGCAGCAGACCTGAGCGGAGAGACAAAGCAGACTCCGCAGCCTCTGATAACATCTCTGAGCAGCCGTAAGAGAAGCACTTTACAAATCACCCCGAGGGTCCGCAGAGCGCAGCATGACTGCGGAGCGTCAGCTGCAGCTCATGAGTGGAGGTATTCCTCCACAACAACTCCTCTGTGTAGCCCTTCATGGTGCTGAAGATTGATTTTGACGGGAAAGGAGGGAATGTATTCCATGTAACTTTTAAGGTTGCAGAGCAGTTAAGTTAGACATTGACAAAATGTACAAAAAAACATGTGTTTTGGGCAATGTTCCTCTTTTTATTACCCTTTAATGCATTTGTTCTGACATAATCATAAACTGGAATAGGTGAAACTATTCCTTATTCTGTGTGTGGCCTTGAAATCATAATAATTTTTTTTATGAGGCATTTGGTTAAAACAAAAAAAAAAACACTTGGCAAGATATTTCTGAACATATTTGAGGGCCGATTGGCAAGGTGCACGCTGGACAGGCATGCAATGAGAAAGCTGTCAAACCGAGAAAGGAACTGATAAAAGATTATTAACCACCAGAGCATCAGGAAGTACACAACAGATCTCACCAAAGAAACTGAAAAAAGGTATAAGCAAAACTAGGAAAATTACATCATCAGAATATGGTTTTATGGACAATATCAGCAAGCTGGTGCCCATCTACAGATGCCATTTGGACGAGGGGCGAGGTGCACGCTGGGCAGGCTACCAGGCCATCGCAGGGCAACACAGAGATATACAGGACAAATAACCATGCTCAAAGGTATTAAATATCCCAAAATACCAGATTAGTGCAAAGAATTGACTGGACATGTCTCATTCATATAGATAAATATGTGTGTGGAGAAGATGAGGAAGGACTGGGGAGACTGTCTTGTGTTTCCTGCAGCAATCTTGTCACAGCTCTGGAGAAGGTGTATTTAAATGTTGTTTAGGGCTCAGAATCTCAGTGTAATGGAAAATTGAGTGCAACTGTTTCTTTTCAGCTGTGGTGCAGCTGGCGTAACACACTGTGCATCTGTGTGTCAGGAAACTCTCAATTATACAATGACAGAAGTTCTTCAGCAGTGTAGAAGGAAGCATGTTTCCCCTCAGCATCCTCGGGCATAATCTTTTTTTAAGAAGTTAGGTCTTTTGAAATATTGAGTTTGCCCAGATACTAGTTGATCTGTTGAAAACAGCAATTGGCAAACACACTGGAAGGTAAAACATCATTCCTTGCAAATGTTGATATTAGGGCCTGCGGGCAAGAACGTCAAGGGGAAGCTACGGGCGGTGTGAGCCTATGTTCCAAAGGGTGCAAAACTGCGACTGGACATGTTTGCTCAGCAGCCGCGGCAGCATCTTTGGTGTGGAGTTTATAAGGTTGAGCCAGTGAAAAAAAAAAAAAGATAGATGTGCGCTTTATGTTTTATACCCTCATGTTTATTTATGTAGTTTTTCAATGGTGAGATGCTTAAATATTTGGAGGCCCTTACAAAAATCCCAGCAAAAAAACTCAAGCACATGCATTTTATGGGAGTTCAAAGAAATAATGTTTGAAAGGCATTTATTCTAACTTTTATACCCTTTCCTTTTCAAATGTGTTCAGGCTTGTAGCTCACAATAGCTGCATTTATTTGTATCACCAAAATTGAGAAATGTGTGAAAAGAATTATAAAAAAATATAGTGGGCAAAGATGATAAGAATGCAGCCAAAAGTTGCAGGAGGAGTGCCATTATGTTTTAAATACCAGTCTCATGCATGAGTTCATAACACAAGGTCCAGCCAAGAAAAAACTAGAGAAAGCAAAGTCTTGATCTTGAATTTGATTTGCACATTTGTAAAGCTAATTATGCATTAAGGAGCCGGAAGTCTCAAAATATGTTGTATGGGGGCAGTAGTTTGGAGGCCTAATAAACCGGCACCTTACGGATGGATTCAAAAGCATCCGTCTGCAACTCACTGCAGTGTTTAATGACTGCATGTAACAAAAACTATAATTTAAAGCACTAAAATTCTGGATGTGTTCCACCTTACGGATGGATTCAAAGGCATCCGTCTGTAACTCACTGCAGTGTTTAATGACTGCATGTAACAGAAACTATAATTTAAAGCACAGGCAGTTTGCAGTTATTGTTGCCCAACAAGCCTTTCTTTTTTCCCTGTCTGAGAACAACTTGTTTTGGTGCAACCTCTTTAAATGCAAAGGAGGCCCTTCACACCTCGCCCCACTTCAGTTTTCAGAGTTTAATTCCACCCAGTTCTGCTATTTTTGTAGAATGCTGTGGGATTATGTGATGAACTGTGTGGCTTATTACACCCAACATCAGAAAAAAATTTCACTTATCCACTTATAGCATCACAATCCTTGAGCTTGGAATACAAAATTGCAGCAAAAAAATTATAAAATGGCAGACTTGAGATTTTGGTATGCTGGAAGTCCATGACTTTGTTTGGGAGTTCCACAGAAAATACTGTGACTTAATTGTTCAAAAGACATTTCAGGAAAGAGAGAAACGGCTTGAAAAATATGACCCAAAAAGAATATAAAGATATCTATGCAGTAAGAAACTTACTGTTGTAGGTGGTGCTGAGAAAAGGAGGGTATATCTGCAGGAGCTTGGCAGGCTGTGGTGTGTGGAGCAGTTTCCAATAATGATTGTTTCCCTAGTCCAGAAGAGAGACTGTGAAGTCATTGATTGTTGGAAGGTATACGGCAGATGCGAAGACTGGTATGTGGAGAAGTCTAGGTAGCAGATCCAGGGAGGAGCGATCAGTGGAGCAACCAGGAGTTTCTACGTAGGGATTCTGGAGGTGAGTTCTTCAGAGAGCGTGGAGGAAAAGGACAGGGAACCATAGAGAGAGGACTGTGGACTGGAGGAAAACTTCTTTTTGGAAGGAGAATACAGTCAGGCAAAGGAACATGAGAGCAAATAATACACAAACAATACAATGGCCTTACCGCAACTCTAGCAGGTAGAACTATATGGCATCTGCCGCAAGGAATTCACTCCTCTTTATGCTCCTCATATTTGGCCTAAACGAGCTCCAGCGGCCACTCGCACCCTGCAATCATAAGAGATAATTCACAAACACACAATCCTGCACACAACCATGAGGATATGACAGCTAGAGCTTGGGCACTTTCTGCATAGATGATTTCTGCAGCTAAAGTGCTGACATTTCACTGTTTCTGTATTATCAATAAGCAAACACACATCGGTTTAACATAAAAAGTGATAAATAATTGATTTCTGTGATAAGAGATTTCCAGACTGTGAAAACAGACACCACATCATTGTACAAATATGGAAGCGCCTCCTGTTTTAGAAGGGATGACTCAAAAGTAAATTTGTGTGAGAAAGATTTGCTTAAAAATGATCTATGTGCTTGAAAACAATGAGCAATGAAACAATGAAAACAATTTAAAGGCTGAGATTTATCTATGTTTCATACATCCAAGATGTAATTTGTTTATTTATTTATTGCTTTAAAATATGATGACAGAAGAAAGCAGAACCGATGATTAATAATGTTGTGGCGAAGCTTTAAGTAAGAAAATATCTCTCAGTCTTTATTAAGTGTGACTCCACTAAATTCGGTCGGTCTTAGGTGGACAGCAACAACCCCATCCATCTCCAACACCACCTTAAAAATATACTGACCCCAAGTGTGCACTCAAGTTCCACACTTTCTTGTCCTGTTGCACATTAACATATCTCCAAAAATAACCTTACTAAAAACCTAACCATTAACCAAGAATGTTGTAATAACAATATTTTTAGAAAAAAAACACCTGCTGAGGGACTAAAAACAACCTAAACGCTAAATATATATAGTGTTGTTTTTTTTCTGAATGTCATCAATTTCTATAAATATTTGTCTGCAACTAAGACTGAAATGTGGGAGCTGAGCGATATTCTCGTAAAACCTCAGCTGTATACATACAGAAACAGCATGGCTGAGAGGAAGCCAGAGGTCATGTCAGGTGGGTCTGAGGTCACTCAGAGTCACAAAAAACAGCACAAGTGTACAAATCATTGTTAGATCAAATGGACTCATTTTTAACTCTTCATTTATTACATTATCAGTTTTTAGGAATAAATCAATTGTAGATAAGTGCAAAATCTAAACATGTGTTGTTGAATTTGTGGTTTGTTAGTTCTAAATCTGAAAGGGTGTTTAGAACAAGCCACAGCCTTACAAATAGCTAGATTTGGGGACTGTTAAATGTAAACCTGAGTGAATGGATATATCCTTTATTTTTTGCAACAAAATGTTTTACTTGGTTGAATTGTGCAAATATACATTTCACATTAAACGTGAGGAAAGCTTTGAGATTATTTTTCAGGGTCTCCTGTCTTTTCATCAAAAAATCTGGTTCCTCTAAAGATTTCTTTCTCAGGAGTACCTCATACAGGTAAACATGGTTTGAACGTATTCTTTATATCTGCCTGCTGGTTCTTTTAAAACAGATTCTGAAGTAAAACGTGGCACAGACTTAAAAGAGAGAGCTGAAATTGGGGTTGCTGCTGCTGCTGCTCTGTGTTGGTCTGCGCCAGATGTTAGCTTTGGCAAAAGGAATCATTAGTGTTACTGAATACGGCTGCTCCCCTTGACCATGAACACTAACCCCTTTCTAATCAAGAGAGCCCTGCCCGTAAGCCTGGACATTACTCCCCCTCTTTACTAATCTGAGTGAGACTGGATGGAAGTGTTTCTTTTTCACTGTTTGCCAGGATAGAACCTAAAGGTTTACTTCATGTCTATTTAGTTTGTTGCCTCTGTGTGTACAATATCGGGGCTTGTTTCAGCTGTTTTTTTTTCTTTTTTTTTATCAAGCCATTAACAAACATCATCAAAGAAAAATGGAAACTCTTTTTCAAAATTGCGTCTAAGAAAGATAGCAAAGAACTTTGTCATAAATACCAGGGCAAGAAGTATAAGTTTCAAGGTTGTAGCCTGGAGCGCGAGTCAATGTGTTTTGGAGCAGAGGCACATGGGTTATGCCAGATGCATCTTTGTTGGGTAGCAGGATCTTGGACTAGAGACTGGCAAATGGGCACAAGGGGAGGTCACAGAACTAGCCCCCTACTTTGCGAGGGTTGCCGCTGGCCTTCCACAGATGAGGTGGAGTGCAGACGAGTCAGACCCGCTAAAGGGAACAGAGGAAGAAAGGGCAGTCGGCCCAGGATACAGGCCTGGCATCCTGTTAGGGATCCTTCCCTAGGTTCACCTATTGAAATCTTGTTACAACTTCTGCTTCCTTTATTAAAGTTTGATCGTCCTCTGCGCCCAAATTCATCAATCTTCATAGCTCCAATCCGAGGCCCTCACTAAACCATCCAATCAGTAGTTGCAATGGGTGGTGTGTATAGAAGGTTGGAAATAGCAACTCATTGTGGAACGTTATCAGTGTATATTGTATAGATCGATAGATCGATCGATCGATAGATAGATAGATAGATAGATAGATAGACAACATCAGAAGAATTACACCCTTTATTCTCCAGATGACAGGAACAAGGATTAGTAGTAGTATATTTCCCAAGACCTGCTGCTTATAATGGATAATTAAGAGTTTTGCTAGTTAGTGAAGAGCTTCAATGAGTTTGTGTGGTTGAAAGTTTTTAATGGCATGCAATTTATTACACAAACACAACCTTTACTTTTAGAAAATTAACGGTGCAGAACACATGCATTCACGCTTTACCCTCTCTAGGAATTTTAACATCCACTCATCATCTGCTAAAGGCTGGAGCTCCCAGGTGGAGCTCCCTCAGACCCAGACCTCGACTGCATGTGTTTGAGTTGGATCTCATGGAGCTGTAGTAGCACCTGGCCAGCCTCAACACTTCAGTACAACCTTCCTTCCAAGCATCTGGATTAAATACTACAAGGGTCCCACAGTTGAATCAAAATAAAGGCTGTGCATGAGTGCATGTGCTTTTTTTCGCCCCGTTGGTCCTGTTACGAAATGATCTAAGGGTTGACACATCTGTGTAAGTGTTTTTCTTAAACCTGTTTTCTGAATGTACTCAGGTGGCAGCACTGGCTGGCTGTGGCACACAAATTTCACTAGTAGTTACAGGTAAATTACCTGCAAAGAGACCACAGATGTGCAATGCTAAACACGTGGAATGCAGATGTATTTCCTGGGCTAACCTGTATAAATATACCTGTTATTTTGTGGCCGCTTGCTATCATAGCAGAGGGAAATATTCATGTTTTTTCTTGTTTCCTTTTTATTATGTTCACTACCTTTTTTTGCACCTATAACTGCTGCTTGATTTACGATGTGTGAATGAAATTAATCTAACACTACCCATTACATAAATTGTTGTTCCTATTTCAAACCTTGTGGTCTGTCCTTTCGTTGCTGGGAATAAGAACTGATTCAGCCATAAAACCATCATGTAAGCCTGAGCTGATTATAATTATATGCGCTTGTCAGGTAAAAAAGGATTGTGGAAGGTGTTGAAATCAATCTTGTTGAGACCCGCTGAGCACTGACATTAGGTTTGGAATCCAGTCTGTTTTCCTTCCCTGGTTTTCCTGATGAATGGGGCTCTTTCAGTTCTCAGCCCTCTGCGTACTCTCCTTTAATTTGACCCAAGGTCTCACCACCAGCTCTCCAAGCGTGGCAGCCTTTCCTCTGCCCAGCTGCCTTTATTTCCTTCCCAAACTAATCAGAGAAATAAGGTTCACATTTTTATGTAAACACACCTGAGAGATGAGAGACCTTCCTGGCAACTCTCTGATTAGCTTGTTTGACTGGTTGGTTTGTGGATTGTCTGGCTGTGGGGATGAAAAATAGATTTTTCTTTTAGCAAGAACAGGAAAGATGAGCAAAATTTAAACGCTCTGCTGTACTGAAACTTTACCAATTGACAACAGTAAGCTTGTTTTTAGCTTGCAAGATAATATTGCATCATATCTGATCTTGAACATACTAATCCACGCAAATATGCACATGCTCCAAATATTCTGACCAAGACCGTCGATAGGCCCTTAAGGTGACATTTAAATGATCTACTCCACACTCTGGTGACCTGAGATTGCAAAAATTCAATAACTGTGTCTACTAACAGTCATGGACAAATTTGTTGGTAACCATCTGTTAATCAAGGAAAATCCCGCAATGGTCACTGAAAAAAATTTAAACTGACAAAAATAATGAATAAAAATCAGATATTGCCATTGAATTGTGGTTCAAGATAATCAATTAAAAAGATAAAACTATTTTGTCCTGTCTGGCAGTGTTGCATTAAGAATTGCTGTCGTAATGCCAAAGGGTCATGATTTGTCTTGATGAACCTGAACAGTAGCACACACACAGAGCTCGTTTGAGAGTTTTATTTAAGGATGATGGATTGTGGGGTAGAAAACCAGAGTCTGTTACCAGACTGGAGCTGATGGGAGATGAGTGCAGGAGCAGGCTCACGGGAGGAAGCTGGAGGACCGAGGGTGAGCCTTGGGGCGGAACCCAAGGCTGGCAGGAGAGCGTCAGACTGGAATCCGAACTGGGTCTTGAGAGGGTTCTTGGAGGTGCTGGGGCTGGTGTGGAACCAGAGGTGCAGCGAGAGAGCTCTTTGGACGTGGGGCTGCAGAACGACCAGGAGAGCAGCAGAGAGAGAGTCCTTAGAACGCAGGGACTGCAGTAGATTCAGCAGCAGAGCGGAGAGAGTTCCTGGCTGACAGACGTGGTGTGAGTGGAGACCGATGACAATCCGGCAGCGAAGAGAAGACTGAGTAATTGTGCGGCAAACTAATGAGTTTGTAGAGGGCCGCACTTGGGCTGACGTGGTGACTTCCTCTCTGTCCGACGCGTGCTTCAATAAACTCCAAATCGCTTCTGGTGGTTGCAATTATCCGTTTATTCCACTTGACAGCTATGCTTCGACTTTACAGATACTGACACATACTGACCAGGCTAAACCCATTCGTTGTTGCCAACAATAAGCGACATTATAGCACGGTCAACAGAAATTACGACCTACACCCACGCACCCACTACCTCATACATACAAAACCAGCGCGCGGCGTTTGGCTCCCATTCATATCTTGGTGACAGTCACGCCCCTCCAGACACACCCATCACCCCCACACTAGACGATGAGCTCCCGTCACATCAATAATTACTAATTTCAATCTGTTAGGATATCAACAAGGTCAAGTGGAACGAGCTGTTTATCCCAGAACTGCATGGCACACTTAGATGGCACTGACCCAAAAGATTGGCACATATCTATCAGATACCACCCTGGAGGTGACGCAGCTTCCCTGCTGATGTCACAGTTTGGATGTGTACCGCCCTTGTATGGGTGTGTCCCGAGATCCCTTTATAATGTTTGTGTGATGAGCACTCGAGGCCTCCTGCCGATCAGGGGCCCATCAGCGCTGGTGTGACTGTAACTATTTCTCTGTCTTTACCTAGATAAAATATAACTAAAAGCATACTTGTCTGTTTTATGCTTCCTACATTCAAGGTAATAAGTAAGTGGGGGTCGCCTGACTGGGTAAAACGAACTGGGTCCACCGAGGGTGTTTCACCTTAGACACGGCACGGTGAAACAGTAACAAATTGGTGTTTCCGCCCGGACCCAAAGGACGACGTACCACCTTCCGTTTTCCGGTCAGGACGCCATTCCGGAAGAAAAACACACAGCGTGCGGCCGCACAAAAGGTAAGGAGATTCCATTTATCTCCCAGTGTCTTTTTCTTCCTGGAGGGCCGACTTTTTGTACTCCTAAAGACAGAGAAATAGTTACAGTCACACCAGCGCTGATGGGCCCCTGATCGGCAGGAGGCCTCGAGTGCTCATCACACAAACATTATAAAGGGATCTCGGGACACACCCATACAAGGGCGGTACACATCCAAACTGTGACATCAGCAGGGAAGCTGCGTCACCTCCAGGGTGGTATCTGATAGATATGTGCCAATCTTTTGGGTCAGTGCCATCTAAGTGTGCCATGCAGTTCTGGGATAAACAGCTCGTTCCACTTGACCTTGTTGATATCCTAACAGTCCCCCTGATGATGTGTCATGGCTCTTACATTCCGGCCCCTAATTATTACAAAGATAATTATTACTGTGTTAACACTGTAAGAGATAAGACTACGAAACACAATCATAAATTTCCTCAGCATCAAATTTATCTTAATCTATCATTTAGAATAAGCAATCAACTAGAGAAAGGAAAATCACTGATAAACAGAAAGGAGAGAAAAGTTTGTTAAATGTTCATGGCATCGCCGCCTCCTGGAGCAGACACAACTTGGTAATGGGTCTTTCCAGGAAGCTTGTCTTGGTCTTAATGCGAACTGTCCGCACAAGTCCTCCTTTATCTGGAACAACACTCACAACTCTACCCATTAACCAAGAGTTGCGTGGAGCAGAGTCGTCCACGATGAGGACGACATCCCCTGGAAAAAAGTTCCGTCTTGTTCTTTGCCACTTCTGCCGTTCTTGTAGTTGAGGCAAGTATTCCTTTAACCAACGCTTCCAGAAGAGATCCGCCATATATTGCACCTGTCTCCATCTTCGCCGAGCGTAGACATCATTCTCGGAAAACACGCCTGGTGGCAATAAAGGCATGGTCTTTAAAAGAAGAAGATGATTTGGAGTTAGTGCTTCCAGGTCGTGGGCATCAGTAGAGGCTTTGGTTATAGGTCGACTATTGATGATAGCCTCAACTTCGCAGAAAACCGTCCGAAGACTTTCTTCATCAAGACTCTGTGTTCTCAAAACAGAATTTAACACTTTCCGAACAGACTTAATAAGACTTTCCCATACACCTCCATGGTGTGAGCCAGTAGGGGGATTGAAAGACCATTTTATTCCTTTCTGAAGGAGAGTATTATTGATTAGAGTTTGATTCCATCTTTCAATTTCTTTTCTTAACTCGCGTTCAGCTCCTACAAAGTTGGTTCCATTGTCAGAACGCAGCTCCAGCACTTGACCACGTCTAGCAATAAATCTTCGGAGCCCATTGATGAAGGAATCAGTATCCAGTGATGACAACATCTCAAGGTGAACTGCTCTTATTGCCATGCAAGTAAAGATGACTCCATATCGTTTCAACAGGCTCCTTCCACGCTTAATTTCAAAGGGACCAAAACAATCCACACCAACACAAGTAAATGGGGGTTTGTCTGGACACACTCGTTCATGTGGAAGGTCTGCCATCCTTTGACTTCCTGGTACAGCATGGAGTCTTCGACAAATCATGCATTTTGATAGGGTCTTCCTGATTGCAACGCTGGCACCTGGGATCCAATACTTTTGTCGCAGTTCAGCAAGCATATGATTACGTCCACCATGGCCTGTCTGATGATGTATATGGCTCAGTAAAATTTCTGAGATGTGAAGGTCTTTAGCCAATATGACTGGGTATTTAGCTTCAGCAGGCATAGCTGCTTTGCTTAGCCTTCCACCAACTCTTAGTAAACCACCTTCAAGAACAGGATCAAGCTTATAGAGCTGGCTTGTTTTCTTCACACCTTCATGTTTCTGTAAACTTGTCATTTCCTCTGGATATCGCTTTCTTTGACAATAGCAGATGATAGCACTCTCAGCCTTTCCAAACTCCTCCACTGATAAGGCTCCCAATGCAACATTTTTCTTGTACACATTCATTTCTTTCTTCAATCTTTCTTGAAATTTAACATCATCAAGCCTGAAGTTTGCAAGGTCCAACTTCAGTTGTGCTCTCTTTTGAGTAAGTTTGGACAGTAATTGTTTAAACCTGAGTAGCCACCCAACCATTGTTTTCAATTTATCCCAAGAGGAAAATGAATGAATGAAGTCCATAATCGGATCCACTTGTTCATTGGTGCATGTTGCATTAACAGAAACCAATGTCTTAACCTCTGGATCTTCTGGATCCTCCAGAGCAAAATGACGTATGTCCTCAGGATTTACAGGCCATTTCCATTCAGGGCCATGAAGAAACTTTGGTCCCGACACCCAGGTATTAGCCTTCAAAAGAGACTCCACACTTGTTCCTCTGGATGCCAGATCTGCTGGATTAATACTGGTAGCAACGTACCTCCACTGTGAAGGATTTGACAAATTGAGTATTTCTCCAACTCGATTGGTCACAAAAGTCTTAAACCTCAATCTTTCATTTTTTATGTACTTCAGAACTGAAGTACTATCAGTCCAAAATACTGAGTCTTGTAGTTCCATCCTTAACTCCTTCTTCAACAGCTTATCCATACGGCTGGCCACCACTGCAGCAGTCAACTCCATGCGAGGGATGGTGATGGGTTTCAGTGGAGCTACCCGGGCTTTACCCATTACAAATGCACAATGCACTTGTCCATCAGCATTACACTGCAACAGGTAGCTCACTGTTCCATATCCATTCTCGCTTGCATCACTGAAATGATGTAGCTGCAAACTTGTGGCTTGTCCAAAATCCTGTGGTTTCAGACATCTGTTAACTCCAAACCGTTCAAGCCGATGAAGTCCTTCCAACCAGTTTTTCCACTTCTGGACCATATCATGTGGCAAAGGATCATCCCAGCCAACGTGTCTTCTGCTTAGATCTTGTAGAATCCCCTTTGCGACTAAGACAACTGGTGCCAGAAATCCAAGAGGATCATAGATGGAACTTATGATGGACAAGACTCCTCGTCTTGTCAGAGGTCTATCTTTGAGAATGATCTTGAATTTCAGCAGGTCTGATTGTACACACCACTGTATTCCCAACACACGCTCCACAGGTAGATCATCATTATCCATATCCAGGTTCTTCACCTCAATGGATCTTTCATGCTGTGGTATAACAGTAAGAACACTGCGTCGGTTACTTATCCATTTGAGAAATTGAAATCCGCCTTTCTTGCACAAAGCACGGAGTTCTTGATATAATGAGACAGCTTCCTCTTCTGTGCTCACAGAGACCAAACAGTCATCCACATAAAAGTTGTGAAGCACCGCATCTATGACATTTGGAGTGAACATCCTTTTATTGTCCTCTGCACACCTTCTCAGTGCAAAACATGCACAGTTTGGAGATGATGTAGCTCCAAAAAGATGTGCAACCATTCGGTACTCCACCGGATGCTGATCATATTCTCCATTTGGCCACCAGAGAAATCTCAACAGATCAGAGTCAGATGGTGGTACTAGGACCTGGTGAAACATGGCCTCATTGTCTGCTGCGATAACAACAGGTTCCTTCCTAAATCTGGTGATTACACCAACCAATGAACTGGTGAGGTTTGGACCTTGTAAAAGTTGGTCGTTTAAAGATTTTCCTCCAAATGCTACACCACAGTCAAACACGACTCTTATCTTTTTCTTGTGAGGATGATATACTCCATGGTGTGGTATGTACCAAACCCTCCCATCACACCGTTCAAGACTTTCAACCGAGACTCTTTCAGCATAACCCTTGGAAATTATATCATTCATGAAGTTAGTATAATCAGAAAGAAATTGATGGTTTGTGGTAAACTTCCTTCTGAGATTCAAAACACGCTGTTCAGCCAATTTCCTATTGTTGGGCATTTTCAGATCTTTGTGTCTCAGAGGTAAAGCAATGGTGTAATGTCCCTCTTCCAGCTTAATTGATTCTGTAACTAGCTCCATGAACTGATTATCTTCTCTGGACCATCCAGGTTGTTCATCTCAAGAACATTCCGGAAAATCAACCTTCAGTTGTTGTTGCCATAAGTTCTCAAGTCTTGACACAGAAATTCTGTTAACAGTAACCGTTGATTGTAGCTCTCTGGTGTCGACATCACCGTCTCCTCTGAGAGGTCCATTCACTGTCCACCCAAGAATTGTTCTAACTGCATAGGGACCTCCACTTTGGCTTCGGATGACATCCCATGGCTCCAGCGCTTTAGGCACATTGGTCCCAATAAGCAAATCAACTCCTGAATTGATTTCAGTTATCCTCAAATTTTTCAGATGTGGCCATCTTTCAATATCTTCTTGATGGGGGATGTTGCTGTTATGAACGGGCATACTTCTCTGTGTGAATAAGTCAGGTAATTCACAAAAGATGTCTTCATTCAACCCAGCAATTTCCAAATCTGACACAATGTTGCTTTTAACCACCCTTTCTTGACCCATTGTCCGTAAAAGGATGCTTGTATGTCTCCCAGAGACATATAATCTGTTCAGTGCAGAACGAGGCAGAGCTTCCAGGACCAAAAAAGGCATATGTTATTATTGTCTTCTGGCTCTTTGTAGACTTCACTCTGACTGGTAAAATAGAGAGAGTACAGCCATGCTCACCGGCCCCAGTTAGACCACTGGATTGAGCAGAGATGGAGGCACTTCCACTTGTTGTCTCCACTTCCTTCTTCTTATGGACTGGACGAGTTTCCTTTTCTTTGGAGAAGACATGAAGCATGGTGGGATGTCTTAAACTACACACTTTACAGTGATGTCGCCTTTTACAGTCCTTGCTGATGTGCCCAGTGCATAAACAGCCAAAACACACCCCATTTTCTTTCAGAAATGTCAACTTCTCCCCATGTGTCCTCTTTTCCAGTAGAGGGCATGTGTCCAAGGAATGTCCAGCTCCACAAAATAAACAACTCTTTATAACAGCTGTCTCTTGTCCCTTCTTTACTTCAAAGTGAGCTTTCTTCTGCATATCTCCAACAATAGTAGCAAAACTACTTCCTTTTATCTTTAATCGCTGTTGTGATTTATAGATTCCTACATCCTTCTTTGGTCTAGATAAAGAATCTTGAATATCACCAAAAAGTGGATCACTGGCGATCTTCACTTGCCTTTCTACAAACTGAACAATGTCACTGAAAGTTACTCTTCTTTTTAACTTCTCTTGCAAATCACACACATCATTTCTCCATCTGTCCCGCAGTTTAAAGGGCAGTTTTCTGATGATTGCTTGCATGTTGGCAGGCACATCCAACTCATGCATACAGCCATTGTTTTCCATCACATTACAGCATTCTCTGAGCAGAAAGCTGAATGCTTGTAAAGCTTTTACATCTTCTGCTTGCAAAGCCGGCCATGACAAAACCTTATTCATATATGCAGCAATTACTTTCAATGAACAACCAAAATGTTCTTGAAGTAGGGATTTAGCTTTAGCATATCCAGAATCACTGGGCATATGAACACAGCTTCTTACTAGGTCATGAGGCTGGCCTCTAGTGTACTGCTCCAGGAAGTATAAACAATCTTTGGCACTGTGCGCCTTTGTTTCAATGCTGTGTTCAAAAGCTGTCATGAATGTCTTAAATTGGAGTGGATCACCATCAAATATTGGTATGTCTCGTTTTGGCAGAAAAAATAAAGATTGTTGATTTACAAGCAAGCTTGTAATTTCATTCTGCCTTTCCAATACACTTAACAGTTGTTTATTTTCATCAACTGATAATACATTTTTATGATGTGATGATTGCGGCTGAGCTTGATGTAACATTTGATCTGTTGGAATTTCAACTCGTGTTGTTTTTGTCTTCACCTGGTCAGTCAATGTGTCTGGATTTTTTCTAACCTTTATGTCTTTAGGTCGTGCACCCAAATGAGAATAGGACTGAAAGGTTGGAGCTTTATCATGACCATCAGTTCCAGCTGCTGTAGGTACAAATATATCTGCATCAACATTCAGCATTTGAGATCTTCTATTTTCATGCTCAGCATATGAATTCATGCCGTCAGATCCAATCTGTGCAGCACTAGTTACTTGAGAACAAACAGAGCCCTGAAACACTTTAACTTTAGCCATAGAGGCTGCAATTTCAATCTCCAAATCCATTTCTTCTCTCCTTTTCCTTAGTTGTTCCTCCTGCTCCTCCAAAGCATGTTTTTGTTTCAACAGCTTGTGTCGTGCCTTTAATGCAGCCATATCTGCTTCTGCTTTAACACGAGCTGAAGATATAGAAGACACAGAGGACTTAATTCTTGATGAACGACTTCCTCTAGACCTTCTGCTCTCTACATTAGAAACACTGTCGCTTGGCTTAACATCATCCTCAACATCAGCATTTTCATCACACTCTACATGCTGAGAAACTAAAGGTGCATTAAGCTCTTTATTCACACAGGATTCAACACTGGCCAATTGAGCCTGTTGTAATTCAGCTTCTTCACTCACTTGAGCTGCGTTGTTGAACTGTTCTCCTCTTGATAGCCATTTTCCAACTTCTTGTATGAATTCATAATTATATTTACTCAAGCTTAAAAACCAGGTGTTTTGTTTTTCTTGTTCTTCAGCAGGAAACAGTGGAATAACAGACTCATACAGCTGATTTGCATTTCAAGCAATTGTTTTAAATCATCACAGTGAGACTGAACACTCTCAAGATTTGCTTAATTTTTCATAAGTTCTTTAATAATGTTTATTTCTCCTTTAATTTTATGAACCTTTGCTTTGAGATCCTTTTGAAGCTTCTCAATTTTATTTTGTAATGCTTTAACAGTTAATTTGGATCGTCTTTTTTCATCATTACTCCTTACAACGGAACTCGATTTAAATCCAGCTGACTCCATTTCCCGTTGTTTGTCTTTAACAATTCCTCTTCAAAGAGACTCAATGCGTGTGTATTTGTCCATACCTCAGTTCCAGCGGACTTGATTGAGCTGCAGTGAAGGAATCTCATTCAATTAATTGATAACGCTGCGCTGCGTGCGCCATTACCGCTTCCAAACTGTTCCAAGCAGAGATGAAGAATCCAGACTTGTCTTTCCGATGAGCCGCTCATTCGATTGTCTTTCTGTTGACGATAATTGTGCGGCAAACTAATGAGTTTGTAGAGGGCCGCACTTGGGCTGACGTGGTGACTTCCTCTCTGTCCGACGCGTGCTTCAATAAACTCCAAATCGCTTCTGGTGGTTGCAATTATCCGTTTATTCCACTTGACAGCTATGCTTCGACTTTACAGATACTGACACATACTGACCAGGCTAAACCCATTCGTTGTTGCCAACAATAAGCGACATTATAGCACGGTCAACAGAAATTACGACCTACACCCACGCACCCACTACCTCATACATACAAAACCAGCGCGCGGCGTTTGGCTCCCATTCATATCTTGGTGACAGTCACGCCCCTCCAGACACACCCATCACCCCCACACTAGACGATGAGCTCCCGTCACATCAATAATTACTAATTTCAATCATATGGCTCTTACACTGAGGGATGCTTATAAAGGAGAGTTGACAGGTGAGCTGAGTCCTTGCTGATTGAGACGGCAGGTGGAGACGATCTAGCAGAGTGGAATCAGGCTACACTGGAGGAGGAAGGAGCCAGGAAATGCTCAGGGTGCAGCAGGCAAAGCTGCACCCTGACACAAAGAGAGCCCAACACACTTTACTTTCACAAGTGAACCATTACTGCTTTCGCCATAGTGCTCCGCTTGATTTATATATGCAAAAAGCTTAATTTGATTTTATTCCGGGACTATTACACGTCCAGTTCACACAAAAACTGGAAGATAGATGAAAAAAGGGAAGCTAGAAAAAAGAGGCAAAAGCTAAAAAGGGAGAAAATGTGAAAAAATTGAGGAGACAAAAGGAGAGAACAAGGTAACATCCTCGGAGTCTGCTACTACACCTGCAAAGAGAGATACAATAAGAAAAGCAAAACCAACCGATAAAGCATTACAGGTACAAACAACCAATGCCTTGATAACATCATTGAAAAATACACAGTATTATTTGATACAAGATGTATAAAGTGACAACTAAAGCTAAATATAGTGGTTTTCTGTACAGAAGTGAATCTGTATGCACTTGAATCCAAGCACCTATAAGTGTGTGGGAGAGTGCACTTGTGTATTGTTGTGCCATATTAAAGCCATGATCAATAATTGATGTCAGATTGAATTCTGACCACACAGCCACAATGCAAAGAAAGTCAGCAAGGACGGCCTTCCTCTCAGCAGGGTGCCTTCTGTAAACCAACCCCACTGACAAAAGACCAGACCCTCTCTTCTGACCAGACTCAGAGAACGACCACTACTCCCTGGAGCAGTCCAGGACAAAGCTACTTCTTCTGCCTCGGTCAAAGGAGGAGAGAGGCTGGCTTGAGAACAGCTAGCACTATGCGGGCCTCAAGGCCCCAAAAGCCCACAAAGTGCACAGAGCAGCCGTTCTGTGAAACTCATCTGCCTGCTTCGATGGAGTGACCAGGGCGAAAGAGGGGAATTCTCGCTCTCCCGGAGATTCATCACACCGATCGAAGCTAAATTGCACTCTGACTTCTGCAACCAGCCGCGAAGCACAGAATGCCGAAACAGCTTTGTTTATTTCTGTCAGCTGTCTGCAGGACATCCAGGCCTCGACCGATGCTCCACGCTCTAGCAAGCTCATGGCTACATGCCTCCAAGCTGCCCGACCACGCTGTCGGTTAGCTCATAGCTGCAGAGCTGAGCCACTAGTCGCTGCTGAAGGAACAACGGTTCCCTTTTACTGCCTTCCCTGGATGACCAAAGTGGACTGAACTCACACGAGGCACGGGCAGGTCGGACAGAGAGAGACCCAAAAAGGACAGGTTAAAAGGTTTATTGGGAAATGTTGTGTATTGCGTTAAACATGGTGGCTTTAAAACTCTAAATAATGTTCTGGTTAACTTGGGATTTGCGTTGTGAATGGGTTGAAACACATGTCAAATGTTGTTCTGAATTAGTTAAGGTAATTTAACCTCAATTCACATTCTTTAAGGTGAACTTTGGTTCTTTAACTTAAACAAAATATTATTTCATCAAATAATGTTTTGTTTAACTCAGGATTCGCATGGTGAATGGACATGCCAAATGTTTTTTTTATTAGTTGAGCTAATTTAACACCATTCAATGCTTTTTGGAATCAGATCTGCAATGAACGGGATTCACTGAATTATTCTGATTATATTCAACCACGCTTGTTTTGTCTTTTGTTTACGTTTTCATGTAAATAGTTCCTTAGCTTAGCTTCTTTTTATCTTCATTTTGCTTAGTAGTTTAGTTAAGTTTCACTAGCCTAGTAGAGAGGATTTGTTAATCGAAATATTGTGTTAATTCAGATAAACAGCATTACATAGTGATGTTCTCTGGATGTTCATTTAATTTCTGTTTATAAATTCTTGAACTTGAAGAAGTTGTCACTCCTTTATTCTATGTGTGTGCAGAGTTTGCTGTTAAAAGATCGCTAGTACTTGAATTCATCACTTTCAACCATTGTCCTGATATCAGCTAAAGAGCTGATCATCACCAGACAATATTTAACAGAGAGTTATTTAATAAACATTTAATAACTTTAAACAGTGTATAATTGCACAACAGTATGTAAGGTTTATCAAGAAAAATGCTCAATTGGGGTTGTGAGGAGCCAAAAACTCCTCTAAAGCAAGGAACAGCTCGGAACCACAGCCTTCCGGCCTCAGAGTATCAAGAGACTCAAACCAAGGCTGAGGACCTTTCCAGTTGAGATAAACAGCTGATGGAACCCAGAACAGATCCCAAGCTGATTATGAGATAGTAAATTGCCTTTGACTCAACTGAAGATACTCCATCTCCAGCACTATGTTTTGCCCTTTTAAAACCTGCTGTACTTAATGCTTTCCTGTGCTGAATTCCTCATTTGTACCAAACTTACCTTCAAACTTCAAAGAGGTAATGCAGGGGATCTCAACCAACCCTACTCCAACCCTTGCCCCACCCTTCAATCCCCAGGCTTTTAAATCCACTCGGTTATTTGTGGTTACATGAAAAATAAAATAAGTATAGAATATTCTTTTTATTCACATGTCAAAGTTATTCATATTCATTTTTTCACATTAGACATTGTTAGTCAAAGTCATCACTTTAACATTTCTCTCTTTTTTCAAAATGGAATTTCTCATTTTATTAGACATTTCTATATTAATTTAATAGTTGGTAAAGATGTACACTTTAGTTGCTTGCTGATTCTTGCTGTATCATTCCACCCCCTGCACCAGACTGTAGAGGAGCTGAGCAGCTCCTTTAGTGACAGACTTAGACATCCTGTCTGTAAAAAGGAGCGCTACTGCAAGTCATTCATTCCTGCTGCCATCAGATTATACAATGCTGCACTATAACTGTAACCACAACTAACTATAACTGTAACTGTAATAACCAATTTGCAATAACTAATGTGCAATTGTATTTAATACACTGTGCAATAATCCTGAAAGAAGTGACTTCTGCTGCTATTGCACATGAATATATGTCAATATACACATGTATATAAGTCACCATGAATGTTCATAGTAATAGTAATAGTAATATCATCTTTATTGTCATTGAAACATACATTACAACAAAATTTGTTCTCTGCTTTTAAACCATCACCCATCAAATTATGGATTGCGATGGCTGGGAATCAAACCCAGATCAACTGCTTGGAAGGCAGCTATGCTCACCACTATACCATCATCACTACATAAGACATCCTTTGCCTTATTTCTATTTTGTATTTTTATTCTTATTTTCTTATCTACTTCTTTTTGATCCACTGTATAAACGAGGACACACTGTATATACCTGATGCACCTTGTCCTACTTTTGGCACCTTCTTCTGATTGCTGATTACTGAACCGATGTGACATGTGAATTTATCTAATGTGAGATCAATAAAGCCTATCTTATCTTATCTTATCTTTTCCTTCCTGCATTTCATGGCAGTAGTGCCAATATGTCAATTTTCTTTCAACAGCTTTCCCATCATGTTTGCTTTAAAACACGGTGCCCCACCATGCAGATGATCACCAAATTGTCTCTGGATATTTTGACTCCCCTTTTCATTAATGGCAGTGCTTTCAGCAAAATTGTAAAGAAGCATGAAACACTGCTTGATTGATTGTATCAGGAGGCTTTACTGCTGGCATGTTACCAGGTATTATTTTGAGAATAAATATGAAAAAATGGCTATAATGTTTTACTGGGTTCATTTTTGTTCTGAGATGTTCACTGTATATTTTATTCAAAACGATTGGTTTGGTGCCATCTAGTGGTCAAATGGAGTTAATACAATTTAACAGGTTTTACCAAATTTTTATTTATTTATTTATTTTTAAACAAACTTTATTTACAGATAAAGAATATACAATTGCAGACAGTAGTATGCTCGAGGTGCTGGGGTAACAGAACCACAGGATTCCATGAAACAGAAAAAGGAAATTACAGATTACAAATTAACTTCATCACTTAGGGTTAGAAGTTTCATAGCTTTAGAATTGGTGCATATTTTTAAGGAGTCCAAAAAACATCTTACATAAACTCTAAAAACAATGAGGTTGGGTTTGTTTTTAGCAAATTTACAAGCATATATATATATATATATATATATATATATATATATATATATATATATATATATATATATATATATATATATATATATATATATATATATATATATATATATATATTTGTGATAGGCACCAGCACCCCCGCGACCCCATGAGGGATAAAGCGGATCAGAAAATGGATGGATGGATGGATGGATATATATTTGTGTGTGTTATGAATATAAGGATCAATTTGTGTGTGTATGTGTTATGAATATAAGGATCAATTTGTTAAATCTAAACATTGTGGTCTTCATTATTTCATAAAACCGTGTCACATGTGAACATTAAGGAACAGACTTTTTGGGTGAGTATTAAAGAGATAAAATTAATAATATGAGAAAAAAAAGTCCTAGGTCAATAAAGTAAAAATAAACAAACAAACACAAAAGTGATAATGTTATGATAAAAACGTCATATTATGAGAATTAAGGGGGAACATTTCCAGAATAGTCACAGTTTGCAGAATTATTTCACTCCTGGAGTAATAAAGTCAGGTTAGATTATTTTAAATACTTTTATTCTTTAGGAGAATAAATTCAGGAGGATGAAGCTAAAGGGATACGAAAATAAACTTGTAATATTACAAAAAAAAATACTACGAATACAAAGTATATTCAGGGATTAAAGTCCCTCTGAAACTGTTTAAGTGACTGAGTAACAGCAGATTTGCCACATTTAAGATGGCGGACGCTCTGACGCATCGCAGCATAGGCAGAACTAAAGTCCCTTAAATGATCTTAAATCTTTTAAGGGACTTTAGGCAGAACCATAGACATAATATACGTAGACGCGTCATAGAGCGCAGGTTCGCACGTCAACGTCACCGCCATATTGTATGTGGCAGAAAAAAGTTGAGTTCTGTTATTGTGAACGTGGATCAGAGAAGATGCCTCATTCCTGTGCTGCAATAAATACACACACACACACACATACATACATATATATATATATATATATATATATATATATATATATATATATATATATATATATATATATATATATATATATATATATATATATGTGTGTGTGTGTGTGTGTATGTGTTATGAATATAAGGATCAATTTGCTAAATCTAACATTGTGGTCTTCATTATTTCAAAAAACCGTGTCACATGTGAACCTTTAGGAACAGACTTTTTGGGTGAGTATTAAAGAGGTAAAATTAATAACATGAGGAAAAAAAAAGTCCTAGGTGAATAAAGTAAAAATAAACAAACAAACACAAAAGTGATAATGTTATGATAAAAACATCATATTATGAGAATTAAGGGGGAAAATTTCCAGAATAGTCACAGTTTGCAGAATTATTTCACTCCTGGAGTAATAGGGCCAGGTTAGATTATTTTAAATATTTTTATTCTTTAGGAGAATAAATTCAGGAGAATGAAGCTAAAGGGATACGAAAATAAACTTGTAATATTACAAAAAAAAATACTACGAATACAAAGTATATTCAGAGATTAAAGTCCCTCTGATACTGTTTAAGTGACTGAGTAACTGCAGATTTGCCACATTTAAGATGGCGGACGCTCTGACGCATCGCAGCATAGGCAGAACCCGCCCAATGACGCGTCTACTCTTATATTATGTCTATGGGCAGAACCCGCCCAACGAGGCGTCTACGTCTACATCCGGGTCACGCTGGTGAACCGGATGTAGACTAAACGGGAGACAAAACAGCGTGACAAAACGGGTGAATTAGAGCGTACTTTTAGTTAGTTTATTTTTGGGATCTAAACAATGCCTACGACTTGTTGTGTTCCCGGTTGCACACAGAGGCATTCCAAATCGTCGAATGTACGTTTCTTTCGTATACCGAAGGACGAAGAAAGAAAAAACAAATGGATGATTGCAATGAAAAGGACGCAGGCAGACAATCCCAAACGACTGAGGGAGCCATCAAATCACAACAGAATTTGCAGTCTACACTTCATCTCCGGTAAATACAACTTAATTTTGCACTAGTCATTGATCTACTTAAATAATAATATAAGTAAAAATTAGGATATATACTTAAGTCAAGACGTAAAAGTTTGTTTCGTAATAATGTACGTACATGTACAATGTATGCAAACCCTCTGGCATGAGTCTGTGAAAAGGATTAATAAGACAATTTATCCGGTAACTGAATATGTATTGAATTGTTGATTTAGAGCTACTTTACAGCGACTACTCTAAAAATATTTAGATCTGAGATTTATACTGTATTGTCCAATATTTTAGGTGAGCCTTCAACAGACGTAAACCATCCCGACTTTGTGCCCACAATTTTCAACTTCATGCCATTGACCAAGCCAGTTAAGGAAAAGCTCAAGCGGGTGACCAAACGGCAAAGAAGATTGGCATTGACACCCTATCAAAGGAAGGACACTGTACCGAACAGCCATCATGAACAAGCAGCCGCCCAGGACTTGTTGGATCTGGCACATCATACCCCATCATACAAAGATTCAGGTTGGCAAGATATTAATGTTAATAATAATATGAAAACCTACACTAACGAACACTAGTTGCAAATAGTTAATTATTTACATTGTAACAATGTTGTATTGTAGTTGTTCAATACAGAATGTATTGAAGTAATTAAAGAGGATATACTACATTATTTGTCCAATTCTGCAATATTTGACTTTGAAATGTATTTCTTCAAATAATGGTTGTTTAACTGTAAAATGAAATAGTAAGGCTTTGAACCATCCTTAAGAAAGAAAATTTCATACATTTCAGGAACAAATCCTGACCCTGACCCTCTTCAGCGGCAGTATGATCTGCTGCAAAGGGATTACGCAGGACTTCAACAGGAGTATCAACGAGTCATGGATGAAAATCGACATCTCAAGGCAGAACGTGAAGCAAGTCTGTTTACCTACACAAACCTCAACAACCCATTGATAAAAACATTGACAGGACTTCCTACTATGGACTTATTCCAGTGGTTAATGTCCCTTGTGTGTCTCTATCTGAAACCAGTCGGTAAATTGTGTTCTGGTGACATTCTTCTGCTGGTTTTGATGAAACTGAAACTTGGCTGTACCAACAAAGACTTGGCAATACGGTTTAAGGTTGCCCCGATACAGGTGTCTGCTATCTTGAATAGTGCCATACCCATAATAGCTAAAAAACTGGAATTCCTCATACAGTGGCCAACAAAAGGTGAGGTGCTGGAGAATATGCCAAATGTGTTCAGGCGGCGCTACAGGAGAGCTAGAGTAATAATTGACTGTATTGAGATTTTCATTCAGAGTCCTCCAAATTTGAGTGCCCAGACGAAGACATGGTCCAACTACAAGCATCATAATACAGCAAAATTCTTGATTGGCATCACCCCTTATGGTACTGTTAGTTTCGTTTCGTCCAACTGGGGTGGACGAGTTTCCAATAAAGAACTCACTGAACAATCCAGTTTCTATGATAGACTTGAGCCTGGTGATTTGGTGTTGGCAGATAAAGGATTTCTAGTTGCAGAAGAACTGGCTGCTTATGGGGCATCATTAGCCATACCTCCATTTGCCAAAGGAAAGCAACAATTCTCGCAAAAAGAAGTGGAAGAGGCCAGGAGCTTATTGCAGCTGAGGATTCATGTTCAAAGAGCAATTGAGCGTGTAACACGATTTGGAATTTTGAAAAATGCTGTGCCATTAACACTGTCTCGTCATATTGATTCTATACTGATCATATGTTGTGCAATTACAAATGTTTTGCCTAAACTGTTGGAGTGACACTTCAATAAATAAACATATGGGACACAAGCAGCTGTCAACAGTTTTTTTATTTGGTAAAGTTGTTGTTATAATAAAGCTCCCACTACAGGGTGTATTGCAGGGGTTAAAGTTCTCCGTCGCTGCGACGGATTACCGTCATTTGGAAAATGAGCGCAAATTGTTCCATCTACACTCTTTATTCAATTTTTTAAACTGAAGCTGCTCTCAGCCAATGAAACCTGGCAGAGCCAGGACATTAGCCAATCAGAGAGTAAGGCGGGTCTTTGCAAAGCGGACATCTACCAGTCTGAGGTTTATCGGTGTTCAATCATTTTAACTTTTGGAAGAGCATCTCAAACTGACCACAGATGGTATGAATGAAAGTAGCGATGGTCAAAGGTTTTCTTTGGGTTTATGCAAACCAGCAGATCGGAAAGTTCAGCGGATTGACCATCTGACAACTTCCATCGGTAAGTGTGTCTGTTGCTGCTCCTGCTGTTAATTAATGAATTATTTCCACCTGTGGCCATGTCACCTTTCAGCGTTTATTGCCTGGCTTCCAGCAACTTAGCTGATAAACGCGGCGACCAGTCCGCATTAGAAAAAGTAATAAAATAAAAATAAATAATGCACATGTACAATGTGCAGCTATAATGTATCCCTGCTTCTTGTTCAGGCACACCCATGGCTCATGTGGCTTGTCGTTGGCCCGTTGGGATGGGGGTGCCTTGGCTTTCACAGTCGTGTCCTCCAGTGTGTTACACAAACATGTCCGAACATGTCCCGATATGAAATAATCGTAGCCGTCAAGTGATTTCATGGCTTTCATGCTCTCTCGTCTGTACTGGCCTGCATGTTTATAAGGCAGCTGTATATGTCGCTGTACGGAACCCTTGGCCATCATTTCACAGACTCACTCCATCCCTTCAGGCTTTTGCTGTGTGGATCTGGCAATCTGATACCATCAACCATCAACTTTCTCATATAACGATCTTGTGGTACGTTATCTAAAGAACAAAAATACGTCGAGAACTCATCATTTTCTCTGTTTTCGTCCCCCATTTTGTTCGCCTTTTGCCTACAAGTCAAGTGCGCAAGCACGAAAAACCGAAATCAAAACAATAACAATGAATCGGTCTATATACTCAGACCAACAAGTAAATGGACTGATCCTTTTCAGCCAACCAGGTTTTTCAGGGCGCTTTACAACACAGGCTGTGCCCTCATTTACCACACAGCATTTTCCGTTTGTGTGCTCAGTTAACAGTTAAATATGATACACAATTGTCATTGAGGGAACATGTTGTGCATAAGATATACAATAGCTAACATCGCTTGCTTTTCACTATCTTTCACAATCTAGCGTATTGTGGTTTTGGCCCCCAAATGTCCAGGTTCAGCTCTGCCTAACGGCATGTTTTTGGGTGGTGGGGGGAAAGCCGGAGTACCCAGAGAGAAACCTTCATGTACTGGGAAACCTGTGCCACCGTGCGGGTCCGAACCTATACAGTCCTGTGGACTGAAGTATTATCAGTGTACTTCAGTCCACATTTACTTCATGGCAAATAATATCACATGCTGTGTTTCAAAAGCTGTTTAATTGACTGCGAAATAAGCACAAAGTAATTCTGACCTACAATTACGAACTCATTTGCTTCCCTCTAAGGTGTGTTTTTGATAATCCGTAAAGAATGTATATCCAGATACATTTCATCATCATCATGTGTTTTAAAAGGGTGGAAACTGGAAGGAGAAAGGCGGTCGCATCGCTATGAACTACATCTCCCACGATGCACCGCGGCAAGGGAAAAGAAATACATCCTGCGGTAGAGTTCACCATGCGGGGTTCAGTTTAAACGACGCCGTGCACCATGTGGCTAGTTTTAAGCACACCGTCGTCGTTTCTGTAGTTGTAGTTTGGTCATCTCTCTTCGACCTGAACATGTCTGTGAACGCAACACAGCTGGTCCTGAACCAGCTGATCTACCGCCATTTGAAGGAGCATGGTTTCGTTTCAGCTGCAGAGGAGCTCCAGAGGCACAGCCCACAGGTCAACACAGTCCACACACACACACACACACACACACACACACACACACACACACACACACACACACACAGTCACTTAGGTTAGAAGTTTGCAACATTGTAGTTTGCAAAAATGCGCCAAACTTTCAAAAAGCACGAATCATCAGATGATCAGTGAGTTCATGATGTCTTTTTATGCTTTATTGTGACAAAACTTCTGCAGATAACATCCTAAGACCTGATTAAGACTCCTGCTGTTTCAGCGCAGATAGTTATTTGGATAAAAATACCTTCACGCATTAGAAGCTATTTGTAAAATAGTCTCTTTCTGTCATTTGCTTCAGTAACATTGATAGAAAGTAAAGCTGTGACTGAAAAGACCGCTTAAAGCTGAAAACCAAGCAGGTAGTGTTTGATTGGTAGGTATATAACCGCGTTATTACACATGTGCATGTTGTGTTTTAATGCCGTTGTGCTAAATTTAGGGGGGAAAGGCAACTTTAACTGTTTTTAAATATAGCCACAACTTTAGGCTATGACTGCAGAGGTGTCCAAACTTTTTGGCAGTTGGGCTGAAATTGTCAAGTCAAAAGGACTCGAGGGTCAAAAAAATTGAGACCGGATAAAAACGTTTAAAAAAGAAGTAAAAAAAAGAAAGAAAGAAATACGTAAAACAACCTAAAATGATTTTTTTTTTTTTTTTACGAGCTCTTCAAAATATGATCTTTTTTTCCCAGATTATCTGAAGTAATGGGATGTGTAAATAACTATAGATCCAAAGTAAAAAAAAAAAAAAAACAAAAAAAAACAGGTTTTGCTTATTTGCTTTATTAAAATATGGTCACCCATTATGCAAATAATTTTAGGCTCTGTTGCAAAAAAACTGAATTATTTTTGGTCTAGCAATATAAAGAACAGGATTCATGCCAGTATTTCTTTGAAAACACTTGTTGTATTTAGCTGATTTTAATAAGTGAATTTAAAACAGGTTTTAATTAGTGTTGCGCTGATGCCATTTTCTGGCCCCGATACCGATACCTGGCTGTGCAGTATTGACCGATACCGATACCATCTGTTTGAAATTGATGTGTGTGTGTGTGTATATATGAAGAACTGCATACTACTTAGGGTAGTAGAACTTTTTATTGCCAACCTGGAATGGGTGACAATAGTTGAATAAACTTTTGGCTCTCAAAGGCCAAAATAGTGCAACTTCCATGAACTTATATAACATGTATAATAGTAGTCGGGAGAGAGAAGGCTGTGTTCAAGTGACAAACAAACATCAAAATGGTATCGCTGCCCTATTTGTTGGTACTCGCCGATACTGATACCACCATTTTAGTGCTGGATCGGGGCCCCGTCTTATACTGGTATTGGTATCGGTGCAACACTAGTTTTAATGCACAAATGTTTGCTTTTGAGTTAAAGTCCTCAGATAGATATAATCCTAGTTACTATGATATTAAAGAGAATACAAAAGTGTGGTTATTAAAAGATGAACACAGTGTTTTATCTAACATTTTCTATTATAAGATCTTAACCTGTAATAATTTTTGCAGGACCAAAACTTTCTTGGAATGCAGTTGGGGGGGCTACACAAAATCAGTCCAAATGGCCCCCGGGCTGGAGTTTGGACATGCCTTAACGAAAGGTTGCATCAGGACATTTGGAAGAAATTTGTAATGCGCACAAACATAATTAAAGAATTAGAACACAAAAAAAAAGAATGTTAAATTGCATAGATAGATAGATAAAAATCTGTTTGCATCAGTTCATAATAGGTCTTTTGAATCCTCTTTTTTTGTATAAGCAGTTATTATCCATCTGCAAACTGAGTGAAGTAGATTTTTTGTCAAAATAAATAATATCACCATGAACTCTAAGAGCCAGTGTTTTCTGGCAGTATTACCATATGACCTTCGTTAATTATGTCCTCGATCCACATCTTTTTACCATGCGATCCGCCAATCATTAAATTTAACATATTGATCACCCAGAAAAACAGGAAGTCTTAACATTATTTTCTAGACACTCTGATCAAATTAAATTCTACAAATGTACATTAAAAAGAAAGCTTCAGTTTTATTTATTTTACAGGATTTGTTAGATGTAAAAATAATGTTCTCAACGCTGTTTTTGTATCTTGTTTAAAACAGTTATTTATTTTTTCCTCACTGATTGATCTCTACTGTGGATGCCCAGAAATGTTCACGGCGGCGTACATTTCTACCACTGAGGATGCTCATGGCAGCAGAAAGAGCTCAGACCAAAACTGAGAACAATGTGCCATTTAAAAGGCCATCACTCAAATATTGTGACATAATCTGTTCGAGCTTGGTCCTTTTTTGACCCATAAGGTCAAATAAATATATGAGAACCACTGGTACTTGTTCTTAATTGTTTCAGGTTTTTTTGTTTTACTCCATTAAAGTAAAGCCAATTTAAAAGGTGGCATATTTACTCTAAATGCAGCTAAACTTGATCATCGGGCAGTTTATAATATTATAATATGTAGATATTATTGATTTATCTTTGTTTTTCCTTCAAAAGCAAAAAATATCAGAAAACTGTTTTGAGGTATGAAATATTTTAAATGTCTGCCCTAAATTTCTTTAATTTCCTGCAGGGGGAGACAGGCCCATCAGTGTCTTTATTGGACATCTATAACTCATGGTTAAAGTGAGTATTTTTTATTAAATAAACAATGATTTGCTGTGTTTTTGTAACTTATTTTATGTAATTTAATTTTTTTTTGCCTTCAAAAACATGGCCATATTTTTTCTCCTGACAGAGACCCAAAAAGGAAAGGGCGTAACTCATCGAAATGCTCCAAACCAGGAAAAGGAAAGTCTTCTGCTAAAGGTGAAGCCTTCCTATTGCTCTCTTACAGGGTTGTACAATTTTGGAAATGATAGTAGTTAGGGCCGGACCATAATTCAATAACAATATACTGCGATCAATAGACGTGTGGTGTGATAGGAAAGAAAAGGGGTTAGTAGAAAGTTCCATCAGTTTTCCTTCCGTTTGCATTTCAGCCTATCATGTCAGTTAATACTGCAGTCATTACATCCTCTTAGCCAATCACAAAGGAAGACTCTGTCACCAATTTTTTTGATAATTATCAATTCCGATAAATATTATTTCTATTTTATTCATATGCATTTTTTCTTTATCATTCAGCCCTAATAGTAGTGAATATTGATATGATTAGCGAGGGGTTGTGCACAATTTTGAATCTTTTCTTTTGTTTACAATCCGTGTGGGGGGGCAGGTGAGCTTATTTAACAAGTCAATGATGACTTGTTAGGCCTGTATTTTAGCACATTTTGCTCTACTCCTGCATCAAACTTCATAGGCAGAGCTGTCAAATGTCACGCAACATAACATTCTTCACACAGAGAACTACTAAAACCCACATGGGCTGTGTTACGCCCCCTCTGTCTAGGGGTTCAGAGGAGGTAACAAAACTGTGTCCAGAGAAGCGGAGTAACATGTGAAAGGGTTTATTTACAGGGGAAGGGTTTTACAATAACCAAAACACAATACTTTAACAGAATTAATAGAACCAAAGAAAATGGCTACTAACTTTGGGTATGCTGAATACAAAAGAAAATACATAAGGTTCAACGTGTCAGATAAAGGATAACTCAAACCACCCAAGAGGACTAATAGAGAAAATAAAAGTACACACAAAGGGAGCCTCAAAACCTCCTGAACAACTATAAGGTCAAACCTCAACCAAAACAAAACCAACTTAAAGCCCAAGGCAAGCACAAGTGGTTTAAACAACCCAATGCAGCAAGAGGGAAGACAACTTCACAAGTAGCTTCCTACTAGCTAGCTTCCCACTGAAGGAATGAGTCCAAGAGTCTTTTATATGGTGCAGGTGGGCCTCATCATCGGCCTGATTGGCATGGCAGTCCTCTGCTGGTCCAATGCGCTCACAGCTCCTTGGCAGCCAATCAGGAAGGTGTCCTCCCGCAGTGGAATCTGCATACAGTGGTGTGAAAAAGTGTTTGCCTCCTTCCTCATTTCCTGTTCCTTTGCTTGTTTGTCACACTTAAGTGTTTCGGAACACCAAACCAAATTAAACAATAGTCAAGGACAACACAAGTAAACACAAAATGCAATTTGTAAATGAAGGTGTTTATTATTAAAAGTGAAAAAAAAAATCCAAACCATCATGGCCCTGTGTGAAAAAGTGATTGCCCCCTAAAACTAATAACTGGTTGGGCCACCCTTAGCAGCAACAACTGCAACCAAGCGTTTGCGATAACGTGCAATGAGGCTTTTACAGCGTCCTGGAGGAATTTTGGCCCACTCATTTTTGCACAATTGACCTAATTCAGTTACATTAGAGGGTTTTCGAGCATGAATGGCCTTTTTATCCATGTATTTAGGTATGTTTTCCACCTAGTAGACAGTGTTTGACGCATAGTACAAAAGCAACATCAGTGCTCAATCATTTTATCTTTCTGTCATACTGGTAACCCATGAGGATTCATGATCAGACCATTCTGATCTGTAAAAAGAAACATTTATTTTCTCTATGTTTTGAACTGTGTTCCTGTTTTGTAAAATGTGCAATGACAACAGTTTTATCAAACAATAACCCCATATGTACATTGGTTCTATATCTCCATTGTAATAAATTACGGATTGCCAAATGTGGTCCAAAAAAAGAGTATGTTTGTATGTATTGCTGAGATTTCGACCCCTAGAAGTATTCAGATCCTTTTTTTTTTATTTTTTGTCTGCTTGTCATTTACAGCCAAGTCAGCCACACCTAAAAAGAAGACAGAAAAGACAGTTAAAAACCTCAGCTTGCCTCAGTCATCACCAAAGAAGGTAAACCTTGCTGTACCATCCTCTTCTTTTTGTAGCACTTCTTAAATACCTCCAGTTACTTTTCACTGTTTTTTTTCTTTTTTTTTTTTTATAAGTCTGTTCCAGTAAAAAGGAAAAAAGCTGATGAAAAGGCAGGCCAAAGTGTACCTAAAGCGAAGAAATCCAAGCTTAACACAACAGAAACAGCTGCAGCTGCTGTGGGTGATGGCTCAGACTCTGACAGCAGTCTGGACGTCGAGAAGTGGAAGAAACTGCTTTACCAGTTCACAGGTCTGTAAAGTTGAGTTTGTTTAGGCAAAATGAATATTTGTATCTCGCTGTGCTAAAATATTCGTACGGCTCGGACTTTTTTTACGTTGTGTCTCATCACAACAACAGGTGAAACAGGCAGAACAAAATTCAGATGCGTGCCATATGTACGCTCAGCTCCCCTCTGATTCAACACTTAACAGGGACGGCTTGCCTCAGTTACAACTGCAAGTTTTTCTGAATATGTTTCTGCCACCTTTACACGTCTAGAGAAGAAATTCGTTGTCCGTTTTTTCTTTCCAAAATAGCCCAAACTCAGTGACATTGGATACGGAGAGTATGTGAACATCAGTTTTCAAGTCTTCACAGATTAGCTTTAGGTCTTGACTGGGTCTAAGTATCTTAGGAGTTTTTTGCCCTGCAGAAAAACGTTTGACAGATTTTTATCCAGCATTGCTTTATATTTAGCTCCATTCATTTCCCCATCAGCTCTGACCAGGTAGATATCCTGGGAGCATGATGCTGCCGCCACCATGTTTTACAGTGGAGATGGTGCTTTTGGGGTGTCAGTTATCGTCCTCTCTTGCCTACTTTTACTATGTAGGCCCGAAAGTTCAGTTTTGGAATCGTCTGAGCAGAAAACCTTTTTCTTAATGGCTCCTACCTGCAAAATTTACTTTTTAATGCTTTCTTCTTGACACCATGCTATAAAGGCCAGAATGGTGGAAGCGTATGACTATTTTTTGTCCTGTTAACAGGTTATCTTTTCTTTTTAAATTAATGCTGTATATAATTTTTGATACTTTTCAATTATGCACCTCTTTATCTTGTGTCATAAAATCTCCAAATTGACATTGAAGTTTGTGAATGTAACCCAGCAAAACATAAAAAGGTTAAAGTGACCTGTGACTCCCATAGATATTTGGATCTTTCAGCCAAGTTTCTTTTTGCCGCGTCTCTGCAGAGGCCGACGTCGCCAAGTTGGAAACCATCGACGCTCTGACCGCCCCTGAACCTAAGAAAAAGAGAGTCAGAAAGTCACGAGCCAAGCCTCTGTCCAAAGCAAACACGCCTGTCCAGCAAAAGGGTGAGACGGTTATACAGAAGGAAAAGGGCGAGGAGAAAGCTGCGACACAGACACCAACGAAGAAGAATACGGCAAAGAAGAGCCCAAATAAAAGAGCAAAAAGTGTAGAGGACACCTCCATGCCTCCACCTGAAAAACCAACACAATTACAAGAAATGTCTGTCCCTGTGAACGCCGAGGACCATAAAACAGATGGAACAGAGGTGGCACCTGAGCCCAAGAAAAAGAAGAAAAAGAAAGAAAAGGAGGACAAGACAGAAGGGAAGACAAATGGTGATGGAACAGGAAATGACAGGAAGCAGAAGAGGAGTGAAATCACAGAGCGGGAAGATGCGAAGACAGAGAACGAAGTAGGAAAGATTGGAGAGAGCAACGGTACCAATGAGAACATTTCCGAGTTAGGTTTACAGAAAAAGAAAGCAAAAAAGAAGGAAAAAGAGAAAGCCAGAAGTGAGGAAAATTTAGCTCAAACAGGTGAAAAGACAAAGAAAAATACGGCTGGTGATAAAGGAAATACAGAGCAACTAGTTGGAGAAATAAACCTACCTGCAACTGAAGTTGGAATCGACAAGAACTCTGAGCAAAGTGCTCAGGATAAAAAAGCAAAGAAAAAGAAAGGGAAAAACAATACGGAGGGAAATTTAGAGCATGTAACTGCGGCAGAGGAAGCAAACATTCAGCAAAACATTATAGATGAACAACATTCAGAGCAAATAGGTCAGAAAAAGAAAAAGAAGAAAAAAGAGAAAACGGGCAACAAGGAAAATTCCACCCAAATAGATGAAAAAAAGGAAGAGAAGAAAGGGATGGTTAATAATGAAGGGAATGCAGAACAAACAAATGATAATGTAAAAGCAAATGCAGAGCAAATAATAAATACAAATGAACTTGGAGACAACGAGAAATCCGAGCAAAATGTTGAGGGAGAGAAGGCAAAGAAAAGGAAAGAGAAGAAAAATGTGGAGGGAAATTTAACAATCGAACAAAATGTTGATGATAAAGAAAATTCTGAGCAAATGAGTGAGAAAAAAAAGAAGAAGAAGAAAAAAAAAGAGTCTGTTGGCAGCGAAGAAGCCCCAGAGGAAGTGGCTCGGGAAAAGAAACTAAAACACAAGAATGAGAAGTCCGATAAAAACGAATTAGAGCAGACGGTTGAAGAAGAGAACCCCAACGATGAAGGTGGTGTCACTGAAAATAAATCTACATTAGCAACATCAGAGTGCAGCCTGGAAACCACGACTCCTGCAAAAAAGAAGAAGAAGAAAAATGAGTCTGTTGGCAGCGAAGAAGTCCCAGAGGAAGTGGCTCGGGAAAAGAAACTAAAACACAAGAACGAGAAGTCCGATAAGAACGATTTAGAGCGGTCGGTAGAAGAAGAGAACCCCAACGATGAAGGTGGTTGTACTGAAAATAAATCTACACTAGAGACATCAGAGTGCAGCCTGGAAACCACAACTCCTGCAAAAAAGAAGAAGAAAAGTGAGTCAGTAGCCTAATGTAATAAAGGCAATTTCTCTGAGTTTGGTTACCAATATCTCGTCTTTCTTTCAGAGAAAAACAAATTAAAAACAGACAAGCTCCCGGAGGAAGCTGACATTTCTCCACAAGACGTCTCAGCAACACAAACCAACTCAGTCGACGTCCACAAAAAGGTACAAAAACACCCAGGATCAGCAGTTTTTAATGAACTCCCAAATGATCAATTCCATTGCTGTTCAATCATGACGGAAATTTCTCTTGTTCCACAGAAAAAAAAATCCAAGAGCACAGAGTCCTGACAGGACCCGAGTCCTCCACCCTGCTCAGGACGAAGCCGTTCGCCATTTCTGTCCCTGTCTAACCAGGACTGCACGGTTAGAAGCTCCCCGTGAAAAACTGTAAATAGCAATGGATATTTTAACTGTGGTACAGTTTTTACTTTTTTAAATACTTTTTTAAAGCACTCTGTAAGAAGTAAATGTGTGTTTCTCCATATGCTCCGTTAGTGTCTTGAAGTTCACCTGGGAACCATCTAAAGGAATTCCCTGAACCCAGAGTTCACTTTTTATCGTGATTCAAGAACTGTATTTAATTTACTCGTCCAGATGTATTCTGTGTAACACAAATATTTTGCGGATAAGGAAAATAGGCAAACATTTTTACCAGCTTTGTATTTAAGGAAAGTTTTATGATTGTTTTTTTTTTGTGTGGGTTTAGGGTATTTTAAAAAGCTTATTTTCTCCAACAAAGATTATTTTATTGCAACATTTCAACCACATGACTGCTTGTAATACAAAATAAACACCATAGTTTTGTATTAGACTGTACTCGTCTTCCCTCTAGTGTTGTACCATGTAGAGCATTTAATTGCTACAGTACATATGGACAGTATCCTTTATTTGGTTCTACCATATCAAAAACTATGAATTGTGATTTCTGCTCTCAGAAATGGTAGACATACCAGAACTTGGACCGGAATGAAAAACAGTTTTTCTTATAGGAGCTCTCAGTCATAAGAATTCAGTATTTTCTTCTCGACATGAATAACAATCTTAGCCGCATGCTTTCTTCCACCTGACAGGATCGCGTGTCACAACTTCTAGGTTTTTACACTTTCTTTTATTGCAGTAGCAGAATGTCTTGCTAAAAAAAAAAATACAACCTTCAATTTCACTACATATGTATATTCAGTGGATTGAAAATATGTCAAATAATTGTTTGTTTTTTAAAAAGATGAACAAGTGGCACAGTTTGTGATGCAAATTGTCCATTAAACAAGGTGAATAAAATAACTTACATTGACTTTTTTTTTTTTAATCTGACCAGACTGTCGAGATTCCCATCAGTAATACATGACTGACTGTCTGGGTTATGCAGTACTGTATGAGTTTCTACCAGTTATAACACACAATGGCTGGGAATCAGGCTCATGTCAGCTCTTTGGCAAAATATTATAATGACCGCTATACTACCATTGCCACAAGGATTTACCAGAAAATGTCACCTTACACTGGAAAGCCAGAGTTGGCATTTGAGGATTGGAAGATCTGACTTGTAAGAAAAAAATAGCCTAAAGCAACAGAGGTGTGTCTTGATTCAAAGTCTACAACAATATGTATTTGGAAGCTAAAAAATGGATTCTGCATATGTCCCTCTTAATGTTACGATAAAGTCATGAAATGGTTAAATCCAGGTCAACAAAAGGGAAGGCATAGTCTATGAATTCAGAGCTAGAGATTGAGGACTGACGTTCAGTTTTAAGGCCTTTTCTGCTTGTGTTATTATGCGTTGCTCCTTAAAGTAGAAGAAGCCCAAAATTTTCACCTATAGCTTGCAATGGCTGGGAATCAAACCGAGGTCAACTGCTTGGCAAGCAGCTATGCTCTCCACAACACCACCGTTGCCTACAAAATCAAAGGCTTCACCAGAAGATTTCCTCGTCAACTGGGAAGCTGGAGTAGGCATTTGAGGACTGGAAAAGTTTACAATAAGCCTTTTTCTGTTAAATGTAACCATCGTGGGCCTTATTTTTCTTTGCATTTTAAAGCAGCAGAACTATGCGTTGACTCCAAGTCCACAATAAAATACATTTAAGAGCTAAAAATGTGGATTCTGCATGATGTGTCCTAACCCTTAATGTTAATTTAGACCAAAATCCAGGTCTAGAAATCTATTTCATCGTCCATGAAATCAGAGCTTGATACTGAGGACTGAAGAAGTTCAGTTTCAAAGCCTTTTCGCCACGTGTTATAATGTGTTGCTTCTCAAAGAAGCAGAAGTGTTTGTTGCCTACAATTACCAGCTATAGTTTGCAAGGGCTGAAAATCAAACCCAGGTCTTTGAGGTCTGGATGGTTCATACAGTGATAACTAGTCTGTGATGTTTTAGTGCTAAGCCATTCAGGGATTTATAGACCAATACTAGGAGTATATTAAAGTTTTTATTTAAATTTATCAGTAGATTTAGCTATTAATTTTAGTAAAATAGAAATAAAAAGGTTAATTAAACAGAAAATTATGGATAAATGACAAAAGGAATGGGAGAAAGAAAAGAAGACAGGAGAAATGATAACAGGAAGGACAAGGAAGGAAGAAGCAGTAATTTCTTGTCTCAGATTTGGGCATACTGGGTTCAGTTTCACTCTTCTTATTTTAGGGAAACATTGTAATGGTAAATGTGAATACTGTGGAATAGAGGGAACAATAGAGCATGTTATGTTGCACTGTGAAAACAAAAAAATATGAGGAAGAGAGATAATGATTAATTCAAAATGCAAATAGAAGTAATGTTTAGTTGATTTATTTAGAAGTAATTAAAAAAATAACATTTATCAGACAATATTTCGTTATCTAATAACAATACTGCTGTACAATATAATTTAATTCCCGTGAGTCATTCTGCCACCAGGAGGTGGCGGTAATGCGACAATTTAGTTGTTTGCCAACCGCCAAGAAATATCAAAGAAGAAGAATGGCATTCGCCTGGTTACAGTGCTGGCTGCACCTCCGATAATGAACTGAGTATCTGATGTAAAGTTTGCTTTTTTAATGTTTAATTGTGTGTTATTGCCTATGAAATGTGGAGGTTAAAGAAAGTTTGCCATAAAGCGGGTCGGCATGCTGGAAGCCAGGAGGAGCTCAGGCTGAGGAGGAGAGAGAAAGAAAGAGGTAAACTACTTCGCTGTCAATCATGGATGCGTGGATAAACTAAGTACAGCCCGACTTGTTTCATTGAAAATAAAGCAGCTTCTGTGCGTCACAAACTGACCATCAGCAGATAGTGGAACCACCTCATAAGGGGATGTTTGCTGATCTGGAGCCTGTTAATGCGTCAACACGATGCCAGCGGGGGGAGATATAAGCAGGGCTGTTACTCATTATTATCCTCATGAACACAAATGCGTTTCACCTCTTGTTTCTTTCTTTAGCCTGTATTTGTCTGCTGTCTTCATTGTATGAAAAGTACTCTACAAATAGAGATTGATTGATTGATCTGAGAAAGGCTGTAAAGCTGCCTCGGAAAACCAAAATAGGCGCTGAGAATGGGATAAACCCGAGTAAAAGGCGTTCCAGTTAACACAATCGGAGAAGTCGGGATTCCAGCATAAAAACAAAATAAACTAAAGGTTAATATTCCAAAATGCTGATGGCCAGGAAAGCTGTTGTTTTATTCCTAGTAAATATTGTAAGCGTCCTTTAAAGCTTTACTTTCCACCTGTTACAGTAGTTTTTTTCGATCTGAAGTCGGGATTTCCGAGATCCGACTGCAAATGTAAAGCAACAAAAGTCTGCAAGGGAAAGGGTTCTTTAGAGATAGAAAGCGTTTAAGACAGTTTATAATGCTGCAAATTCTCTTCAATGTCAGAGCTAGATAGATAGATAGACAATAAAAAAAAAACTGTTAAAAAAATCTGTAGCCCATTTGGGGGGTTCTTTTTAGTCTTTACAGCATGCAGAGTGCTTTCATTCACTTTGGGTAATAAACAAGTTGCAATGTTTGGTGAAAACTGTTTCAGGTTTTGTATTGTTGGTTTGCACTTCCTGGCCATCGTAAAAAAAAACAAAAAACGAACCAAGTATACCAGCACATAAATAAATTACATCAGCTTTCAAGGTTAGTCGCAATAGGGGCAACGATTAGGGCTTGCTTTGTACCCACATGACACGACGCCTCGCCGTCATTTAGGTTACTCGTCCTCCTCTGGATACCAAATTACTCTGTAATAAGGTTTTAGTCTGATGGCTGAGACTTATTCACAGACTGGGCCATAAATAGGACAATAATCCCAAATAAAGCAGCAAATACACAAGAGTGCAATCAAGGTGTTGCAAGGGCCCAGGCAAAGACCAGCGGTGCACAGGTTGTCTGTAAAAAGGCAACGAACGGAAACAAAGGTGGAAAAAACGCTGGGCTAAAATTCCTCCGTGTTGAACTGAAAAAGTCTTTCAGAAGAAAACTGCTTGAAGTTATTGCTGCTAAAGGTGGTTCAGCAAGCTGTTGAATTATGGAGTCTACTTAGTTCATTCACTCGCAGCCTTTTCATTTTGGGTGAACTTTGTTCAATAGATAATGACCTTGTGGATGTATGTATGAAATCCTTGAAAAAAAGAACAAATTCAAGTTTCAACAATGAACAAAAGTACAGACAGGAAATTGAGGCTGTGGGAAATGGTTACATTCTGTTAATCCTGTGTTAGATCACTGACTAACAGATTAGCTAAATTAATCTTTTTTTTTTTTTGTGAAAGAAACTTTTTATTCCAGTTTTTAAAAAAGTAGTGAGCATCTCAAAAGTTGTAAACTATGATAGGCTTCTTGCAGACTGCTGAGCTTTAAACCATTGTGGTTTTTTGGGTTTTTTTTATCGTCCTTTCCGCTTCAGCGCTGAGACAAGCCCGCAGAGACAGCCAGCTTGTTAGCAAGAGGCTCCTTCTTAATGAAGATGAAGAGCAGGACTCTATGGAGATAACACCTGGAGAACAGGTACGTCTCCTGAGCCTTGTCCCCATGTTTGACGATATAGGAATGTGCTGATTTCCATTTTCCCCCAGGATGTGGTGCGCTTGCTCCAGCAGCTTCAGCACAGCGGCACAGAAAAAGAGGCCCTCTTAGGAGCCTTGAGTAAAGCTCTGCGTAGCCCATCAGCTCAACTCACCTTCATCAAGTACGGGTTTAAGCACCTGTCGCCATGAAAACAGACTTCAGTCGGTTTTACCTCTGACGTGTGTCTGAATGTGTGTCTGAATGTGTGCCATTAGGCTGGAGAACAGCATGCACCTGCTGGTCAGCCTCCTCAGCGGCTCCGACGCGCGGCGCCGCCTGCTGGCTGTCCGCTGTCTCCACGAGCTGTCTCACTCCCCGCACGCCAGCGTGGCGTCCGCCTTTCTGCCCGCCACTCCCTATCTGCTCACGTACCTGTCGGGCCAGAGCACCAAGTTTACGGTGGGTGCTCGCCCAACATCTCGTGTTCGTAATTATTAGACGCCTTGTGTTATTGCAGAGACTGTTTCTAACTTGCGGTTTGTGCACATTTCTGTCTGCCCAGGAGCTGTGCCTGTACACACTGGGTAATGTCTGCCCAGACGGTGAGGCCGTGAAAGAGAGGCTTCTGGCCCAGGGAATCATACCAGCCCTGGCCAGCTGTATGCAGGTAGGCTGTCAGTGTTGATAATGACAATAAGAAATAATTTTATTTAAATCAAAAGGTCCAGCGTCATGAGCGGAGAACCCGAGGATAAGTTTTAGACTGGATTTGTTTATAGTTTTGAAACGGGGTGAGATTTAGGTGCCAAACAAGGCCTGGAGACTCCTAAATCTGACCTGTTACGCACAGAATGAAGCTTTCTACAAATTAAAATGACTAAGTGAGCTTTAAAGAATAAGCATTCAGTGTTTGGGTTTTAAAGTTGGCAAAACAAATAAGTAAACCAGTTCTCTTGCTGTGTAATGATTTGTAGCAAATACAGACCATTAAATCAAGAAGGTAAATGTTTTTGGTATTTAAAGGTCTTAAAACGCGCATGCGGTCTGTAATCGAATGCGTCTTTTTCTACTTGCCGTCGCAGAACCAGAGACATAGCCTGGCTGTGGTGGAGGCGGCAGGCTTCGCCCTCTTTCAGCTTCTGCAGACCAAAGACGCGGCGCAGAAAGTTATCCCGTCAGTAAGCTCGTGGCTTCAGGGTCCTCTGGGGAAAGCAACGCTCTCAGCCACACATCAGAGATACCTTAAACGTTATACACATCTGTTTGTTCTGAAACACTTTTCTGTTTGCATGCAGGATGGTCCTGGCCTCCGACTTACCTTCACTGCTGTTATCTGTCCTTACCCCGGACCCCGAGTTTGGTCTGGCTCCTGCTGTAGAGTGCGCCTGGTGTCTGCACTCCCTCACATCAAGGTGAAAACTTTGTAATACCATGAAGCGCTGTTTGTTATCGTTGCACGTTTCATGCTTATAATATTTGTTTTCTATCTATACGCCTGCATTTACCGGCAGCACCGAGGATCACAGAGTGCTGTTGGCACAAGGGGCTCTGAGGAAATGCAGTTCCTTATTAGTGTCACTAGGTGGAGCTGTGGGTGATGGAAACACTGAGCAAGGTATAGAGCTGGTATGTAAATTCTTGGATTTAAGCTTTTATGTTCAGTTTGTCACATTACACTGGTTGTTTTTAATATTAAAGTAATGAGAATTTAACATGGGTTTACTTTTGACCTTCTGTCGTATTTTCTATACATCAAGATTTGAAATCTTTCCCAATGCAAACTAGACATGTTAGTTTAAAAGGGCAGATTAGGAGTACATCCTGTTTTATTTCAAATATCAGCCAAGAAAAAGATGTAAAGCATTCATTTGGGTAATTAGTAGTTGTTCTTTTATTCCCACTTTGAAATGTCGCTAATTTTGTGCCGTTATAACTGATGAGTGAAAAAAATGTCCCCTGTAGCTCGTGTGTCCTCTACTGAGGTGTGTTGGAAACCTCCTGCCGTCCTGCCCTGTTGAAGCTCTGAGCGCTCAGCTGGGTGATGTTCATCTCGTGGCGCCACTGTGTCAATTTGTCTTTGCCTTCCTGCAACCCCTGCCGGCCTTGGCCCGAGAGGCGGCCTGGGTCCTCAACAACCTCACAGGTTTGATTCATCTCCAATCTCAGTCAGTAGTTGCATTTCCGTCAACCTTTTTCAATGCGTATTTTGAAAGATCGCCTTAGCAAAGGTTGATGGAAACAGCAAAATGCTATGTAACTCACTAATTTCACAAAAAAAAAGTTTTTGACTTTTTCGAAAAATGTAAATACGCTAAAGAGGAGATGGAAACATTTGTCGAATCAGTTCTGATGTAGCGACCGCTTACCTCACATGACTGATCAGCTGTTTCTGTTGCCGGCCTCTTCCCAGATTTTCCCATAACGCTCGAAAACAGGCCTGGAAGCAACAACCGGTACGTTTGGACCGACGAAGAGACACGAGCAATTCTCATCCATGAAAAATTAAAAAAATCAGCATATTCATTAAGGCCCCGCTCCATTACTGATCTGTGGTCCGTGCTAGTTAGTAACTGCCACTTCCTGTTTATTACAATGTATGATGTCATTACGCTGTGCGTCGCCTGGTAGTCCACTATAAACCAGTAGATGGAAATATGTCTGACGCGCATTTTCTTTTTTGCAATGTTGGCGGAAAAAAATAATTGGATGGAAACACAGCTACTGTGGTTATAAGTTACGTTTTTGTACCTGCATGACGTGAACAGCATCTGGGAGGGACACCTATTGGGTTTATATGTCACATCAGCAAGACTGCTGAACATGGAGGCGCTGCTGTAAATGTCAATATTCTTAGAGCATTATTGTTAGACTTAAAGTGCCTTGCAAAAGTATTAATGCTGCTAAAAGGTTTTTAACATATTGTCACACTACAACCATAAACTTTAATCAATGGTATTGTGGTTTTATATAATAGAATAACGCAAAATAATGGATAATTTGGAATTTCGCCAAGTTAACACGCAATGACAATTAAATACTTTTCACAGGTTAGAGATACAATTGTATAGAAGCTTAAACCACAGATAGCCTATAGATTATTTTTGAATGTCTGGACATAAAACCTAACAATCGTAAATGGAAAAAGTGTCTTCAACTGCAAACCTGGACGTGACCATCCAACTAAAGCTAAATAAGCTGTAGGGAATCCACGTGTCGCGTGGGAGAACCTGTCGACATGACAACTATTAGTTGTGACCTTACTGAAAGCACGGAAAATAAATAAATTTTTGGAAATAAAAGCCACAGGAAGTCTGTTCAAGCAGTGTATTTGCAATTGCACCCAGGGACCTTTTATTTAATACTTACTGGTTTTATTGTGCCACTCTAGTCATGCTAGAATGGCCCAGTCTAAGTCTAAAACCTGAACTAATAAGTGAATCGTCGGATCCGATGACAGTACTTCATACAGAAAACGCTTCTTTTTTTCAGGAAAATTTTTTTAGAGGTGCTGAATAAAATGCAAGACACACTTTTCAAACAAGATGCATTGAAAGTTGTAGTTGTAATGTGATGAAATATGGAAAACCTGTACAAGAAAAACTGACTAAGTGAAAAAGCCGCATTTGCTAAGATCTAAGCAGCTCCAAAAGAGCAGAGGTTGTTGCTGTGTAAGAGAGAAACGTTATCTGGTTATCCTTTCATGTCTGAATGTTTTGGATCCCTTACTATGTTGTTAAACTATCATTTAAATCATCCGAACAAGTGATTACGTCAGTTCTTTGGAATTAATCAGAAGCATCAATCTCTGTTACTGCTGGTCTGGGTTAATCTAAGTGTGCCAAACCTCTCTATTCCAGCCCACTGCACTGAATCCTGCGCCGCTCTCCTAACGTTCAACCTGGTGCCGAGACTGGTGGAGCTTCTGCCCTTTTCTCAGGGCATTAATACGATGGTGAGTGAAACTTAAAAGCCCAACGCTGGTATTTGTTGTGCTTTCTCCTTTAGGTACAACATGTAACATTCTCTTGTGTTTCATTTAGGTCCTAAGAGTTTTAGCTAATGTTGCCCACAAGAAAAAGGAGTTCTGCACCCGGCTGGCGGAGCTCGGACTGCTGTCAGCCATCACTGCCACCCTCAAGATGGCCAACCAAGACATGGTGACTCTGAGTCTGGAGCTCTTGTTCATGATGATTGTTAACTCGCCACAGGTATGCAAGGAAATTTTTTAATTTATTTCGTTTTATTTGTTTATTTATTTTGCTGTAACTGCGTTAATCTGTGTTAAATATTCATGTTTCATGCAGATAGCGGAGCAGTTTGTGAGGCAAGGTGGACTCTCAGTTTTAGAAGCCATTCAGTACAACAGCGAAGGAGAAGTGAGGCGAAGGGCAGCCTACCTCTTGGAGCAGCACATACTCCCCTAAAAATAGTATGTTATACCTTTTATGTGTTTGTCTCAATGTTGTTAAATTTGTTGACTTCAGGGATTGCAAGAAATCATTGTGAACATTTGTGTTGCAGGTGGAAATCTTTACTGGTACCCCGACCCCGCACTAAGACGTTTGATATAAAATAAAGAGACATATCGATAAAGGACACTGAGAAAATGCTTACATTTTGTCTTGTTTTACATTTTACAATCTCCCTACTGCTAAAAGACCGGCACAATTCATTTTTGAGTGCAGCTTTTTAAGATCTTTTAAAAGCAATGCATTGCATACTCTTGCTTTTTAGTGCCGCACAATTTGTCATATTGTAAAGGTAAAATTACGTTTACATTTCCACTATGTAATATTATTATTATTCATAATAATAATAATAATACATCTTTATTAACAAACTTTACGTCCATAGTTGCATAAAAAAACTGACTAACCACAAAAATATGAAATATCTTAGTGGAAAGGGAGCCGTGATTCCCTTTCCACTTCTGCAGTCAATCTCACAGACAGAGGTGCCTGTGAGACCGCTGTCCGCTGTCTTTGCAGCTAGAACGAGGTCGCCCTCATCCTGGCTGCAACCCTCGCTACGACTGCAGGCAGGTATAAACTTCATAGCGGGGTTTGCAACCAGAACAAGGCCACTGTTTGTGAGACTGAAGTGGAAAGGGACTCACGGCTCCCCCAAGTCGCCAATAACACGGAAAAAAGACGAGCGAGCCAGCGCATGAACTCTGTGGATTGTTATCAAGAGTTATCAAGTTGTTGGTTGGAAATCAGGCGGAGTTGACTGGATTAGCTATTTCTGCTGAATGAGCGCTCCCAACGCAGCAGATACAGATTTTGTCAGAGGTAAAAATATCTCTGTCCCAGCTTCTTATCTTTTTAACAAAAACAGGGCCAACCGCAGGTCCCTTTTCATTCCCAGGGCAGAACTGAGATCCCTCCATAGCATGAAAACTGCCCTGATATTTACTCTGGTTTTCTTTCTTTACCGATCTGAGTCCAATTTTGCCCTTTTTGTCGCATTAGAGATTTTTTTTTTACTCTTGTATGGAGTCTGATGGGGTCTGAGAAGAGCTTATTGCTGGTCTTTTGTGTCAGTGTTCTCTAATGCCTCAGTAGCAGCAAAGACTCCCAACAAAGTAACAGTTTAACAACAGGTTGAACAGTTTGAATGAGAGCGCGCGGCGCGTCACATGCTTGCCCAAAGGATTCGGCTCATATCTCTCTCTCATTGACTGACTGACTGACTAATGGGGCCTATAGAACCAACTGAGGTAAATAGAAGATAACTCATTTAACACATCAGTAAATTGTAAAGGCATATGTGGGAAAGAAAATACATATTAAACCTCAAAACTTGTGCAACACACCTTTTAGATATTAAGGGCAACTGTGGCTTGATGGGTTGAGTAGTTGTCTGGCAATCAGAAGGTTGTGGGTTTGATTCCAGCTTCCCTTGCCACATGTCGATGTACCCCCGGCCAAGGCATTTAACCCCAAATTGCCTACCTAAATTGTGTCTCAGTGTATGGGGAGTACTGGCCTAGTGGTTAGAGCAGCGCGCTTGCACTCGGAAGGATGCAAGTACCCGGTTCAATTCCCAGCGCCTGCACTCTGGGTCCCTGAGCAAGACCCTTAACCCCAGACTGCTCCCCGGGCGCCACACATGACAGCCCACTGCTCCCCAAGGGGATGGGTTAAAAGCAGAGAACAAATTTCATTGTAATCTATGTTTCAAAGTATGTTTCAATGACAATAAAGATGATATTACTATTACTAGAAGCATCAATAAAACACATAAAGACAGATGAGTTTTTGGCCCTGTACAGATTTGCTATTTCTTAAGTGCATATATGCACGTCAGTGCCATGCTTTGGTTAATAACCAAACTGAAACAAACCCATTTATTCTATCCAAAATAATTATTTATAGGACCTTTGATACAATACTGGCTATTGCAATCAGCCTGCAAATATCCGTGGAGCTCACTTTTCCGACTTTGTGCTTTATAACTAGGACAAGCAAAATATGCAGCATTGAATCTGCCAGGACACCATAAGTCATAAAACCAGTAAAACAGTGTATTGTATTAAATTGTATTTTCCTACAATGGGTTTGTACAGTATTTATATGTAATGTAATGTAAGTACAACTTTGTTTGGAATTGTGTGACATGTAAGTGCAACTCAATAACTTTTTGTCCAAAGGGTTGTTTATTTTAATAAATTAATTTAAGTGAAACGTGACATTTTTCATTTATTCCTCCCAGGGTGACATGTTTTCATAATTTATTTTTGTTAAGTTTAGATCTTATGAAAATCCCAAAATTAGTTTCACAGAGTATTACATAGAACCAATGATTTTTCTTGTAGAAATGTTTTGGCATGGAGTAAAAACTGCTTGTCAAGACTTGTCAATCTGCTGGGTTAGGTAGGAAACTTTTTGACCAATCTGTCTGTATGATTTGATTGAATTTGACGTTGTACAGTTGGGGGGGGGGAGGTGGGGGGTGGATAAGATAATTTAATTTAGTTCTGAAACAACAAAGGATTGCCAAGAAATGTCAAATGCCAAGAGTAAAAGTAAAAAATAAATACCAGAGAAATTATTGTACAATTATTGCACTAACCATCTGATCCAGTCTTTAATCATTTGAGTTACTGCTGAATTATGTTGCTTTTATAAGGATCACTTCTACAGTTCTAATCCACTTGTTTGACTGTTCTTCGTTCTTCATGCTTGCTTACAGACACGTGCTTTTAAACTTTATCAGTGATTTGAAAATAATGATTTGCATGCAGTTACTTTTCAGTGTTGCGCGAAGTACATTTTCAGGATTTCTGCAATAAGATTACACCATTTCCTGTTGCTGTGTGTGCATCTTTTTTTTTATCAGTAAAGCATTTTTTTACTTTGATTAATGTTTGCATTAAATACAAAAAACATTCTACTTTGTCTGAGGGGGGTTTTTCTGTTTCAATTTGGTGTTTTCCTGCTGCATTGTCTTTCATGAAATATATGTTTATAGACAACAGTGAAATACAATTTGTTTAGTTCACTGGCAGAGAAAAGTGTTTGAAATGTTCTTGAGCACTTGCATAAATCACCAATGGAAAAATCTCCACTAAAAATGCAAAAAGAAATGTCTTTATAAACTGAAGAAACTCTCAGAGAGCCTTCTAGTTGTTTTGCATTTAGAGTTGCGATGTAATGAGATTGAACTGGACAGAACTGTGATTTAAGCGCACCATCGAGGATTTTGAGCTTCCTATGAAGTGGCATCTTCAAGCCAACTGCAGTCATAGACTTAGACACCGTTAGACATAGACATAGTCAATTTTTAAATCTTTGTTTCATTGCTAATTGAGGTTGTTTGGTGTCAGCAAAATAAAACAAAACAAAAGAATTCACACAAAAATGCTGGGTATTACTTACAGCAGCAGATTTCTCATGAATTACCATGTTTCAAGAGTTTCAGGTTTTCATTCTGTTAGCTCTTAGTGAAAAAAATACATCAGAATTTCACTCTTCCCCTTTCTTCCCGCCAAACTTCCTTCTCACAGTTTCACTTTACTCATTCACAAAAGAAAACATGGCAGGTTTCTTCATGTTACTATCTGTATGATTCTGTTTTGTGAAATAGTTTACAGTCTCGTACAGTAAAAATGGCAATAACCACATAAAAAGATGATATATTCTCATAAAAAGACTGCCAATCTTTAGGATAACCAGAGCTATTTGTACTTTTCAAATGCCAGAAGAAGAAACAAGAGATTAGTTTACATAACTTTGTATTAAACTTGTTTCAAATTCAGAAATTTGTATACATTTCCTCAGCGGTTGAATTGCCTTTTGAATGGAACAACTTGGTTCAAATGTTTTGTGTAGACTTTCAAAAGCTTCTTACAATAAGGTGCTGCAATTTGGGCCCAGTCGTCCCGACAGTACTGGTGTGACCGGGTCAGTTTATAAGCCGCCTTGCTTGCACACATCTTTTCTGCTCTAGTATTACATTTTCAATGGCACTAAGGTCAGGACAAGATGCTATTTCCAGCCCTCCATACACACAACCCATTGCAACTACTGATTGGATGGTTTAGTGAGGGCCTCTGATTGGAGCTATGAAGATAAAGTCACCATAAATTGTCATAATGAAGCCTGCAGGCTGCATTCTGAACATTTCTGGCTCCTTCCCCTGTGCAGCCCTGATTGGGAACACCTGGCAGGCTGCAATCACCTTGGACTTATTCCATCTGCTCACACTACTATATAGACACTACTATATAGTTCCTGGTCCTGGTCCTGGTCCTGGTCCTGTCTGTTCCCGTCTGCCAGTTCTTGTACCCCTGCAACCTCCGTCTGGTAAATGACTCTGGCTTTCATCATCCACTTCTTGCTGCTTCAATAAACTCTTGAAACTAGCTCTGTGTGTGTGCTGTGTTCTGGGTTCATCCAATACAAATCATGACAAAACTCTTTATGGTGGCCACTCTAAAACACTGACTTTGTTGTTCTTGACCTACTCTGTAACTAATCTAGCAGTATGTTTAGGGTGAGTGACCATTGTGAGTATTTGTGGCCATTCTTCCATGAATTGAGACCTTGGTTGTATGGCCTCTTTCTGCAGCCTTCAAAGGACTGTGTTTTAAAGAATCTGTGATCAGTATGAAATAATTTAGTCTAAATCGGGTCAGCCTATATGTTGGGGGCTTTTCACACTTGCCCCAACACCAGAGAAGCATCAAAGAAGGCTCTATTAGAATATAATAGAAGTTGCATAAAGGGCAGATTAAAACAAGTTCCATTGCAATGCATGTCGTCATGCTTCATGCTTCTCTCTACACATTTATTGTAAGAGAACTGTGCATGAAGGCTAGTGCTACAATAATCTGTGTGGCCCTGTAATTTAGCATAACGCAAAGATATCAACGCCAGGCGCGTTATACATACAGGTTTTTATTAAAGTGCTAAAAAAGAACTTGACATGTGGATTACCTACAGAAATTAATTTGGGCACAACTAAAATAAAACCTTTTTTTATATATTGTTTTCCCTTTGATTTACTCATTTTAATTTATTTATTTCCCCAACCCCCAACCCCAGTCAAACTGATGTTGCCCATATTAAAAACAGCCACTGCTTTTAGGACAAATTGTGGCTTTTGAAAGCAAGTAAATTTATAGTTATAGTACTATATGTGTACGAGTGACTTGTGTTTTTGACTTTGTTCTGTCTTGTTTCTATCCTGCAATAGTGTCTTTCTCTACCCTCAACCAACCATGAAACATAATTAGTTTTAATTAACAAATGGGTTTAGTATTTGGGCACTTTATTTTTCTTTCTGTGAATGTTTTTTTCCCCCAGTTTAAATTGTTTACTGCAATTGATGGGAAGTGTTTGTCTTGAATACATACTTTGGTCACAGATGGTAGGTATCCTCATTAAGTTGTAATAGTAAACTGTGTTGTGAAAAAAAAGCAGTTTTATATTATTTGATTGATCAATACAAAGAATGTAAATACACATTATTAAAGTAAGTGTTCTTCTATAAATGCTTATTATTTGGTTACTTGTGTATTATTGTAATTTACTGCTCTATTTAATCCAGTTTTAATCTTGATAGTTTCCCTTTATCAGTAGAGGGTCTTTAGCTCCTCCCATTGCTGGGAAAAAAGGAAGAGTTCTCAAATTTCTTGATTTCCTCTGCTGACCAACAACATCCCAATCCTGTTGTCGCATGCACTTCTTCTTACGTCGAAATCTCGGTGAGTTGCTTCATGTTTTCTATCAGAGTTAATGCTTTTTTGTGGCTGTATTTTACTGTTCTGTGTGCGCTGGGTGTCTGGTTTCCCTTTCCTACAACAAGTCTGTTTCCTGTCTTTAGAATCATCCCATACTGTCTGAAGATTACATACCCCTGGCACGGCAAACTCTTGTTCTTTTCCCCCCACAGCCTAACACAGTTGTGTAACAGCACAGCAATGGAGGAAATTGAGTCAACTACAGTGGAGCGAACAGGGGAAGATGAGGATCAGAAGACAAGTAACATACTATTGATGTCCAGCAAACCTCTGCACCGCTTTGTCCAAAAACAGCCCAGAACTCTTGGGGTAATTCATCTTATTGTTAAAAAAAAACAGGCTGGCTGTGAACTGTGATGGCACTGTACACACTAAATGCATCTTGGTTTTGTATTTTTCAGATTGTGGTTCTGATGTTTGGCTGTGCTGAGGTCATGATGGGGTTTGTGCTGGCCTTTGATAGTTCAGATTACCCAACAAACTCATTCAAACTATATGTTCCCTTGTGGCAAGGAATTCTGGTAAGCTTAAATTGTTCCCATAAATTTGATTTAAAGAAATCAGCTATTTCGCTGTTGTTAGATTTATCTTAACACAGACAGATAAAATAGAAGGAAACAACCGGTTAGGCTTTGCCATAAAAAAAATAGTGGTATACTTTTGAATCGGTCTAACGTTGCATTCAACTGAAGTTTGGTGTGCATGTGTGTGTTTGTACTTGCAGTTAAGTGTTAACATTTTTGCACAATTTACTAGTGAAGTGAGGGCTTTGATTTAACCTATGGACCTTTTTTTTTTTGGTCCTAATGTTTTTTCTAGGCTTAGGGACTAATGTGTCCATTAGCTTTGGTATCTACTGGTATTATAACTGAACTTTATTGATCCCACTTCTCCATTTAACCCATCCCCTTGGGGACCAGTGGGCTGCCACTGTGCGGCACCTGGGGAGCTCAGGGACCCAGAGTGGCAGGCTGTGGGAGTTGAACTCAGAACCTCTGGGACCTAAGCATAATGCTCTAACCACTAGGCCCCTAGGCTTAGTTTTAGGATCAAGTTTAGGCCATAGAACGGGTTGAAAAATAAATGGAAGTCAAGGCAAAGCTCTCAGTATTTAAAAAAAGGACATGTGTGCATGTGTACGTGCATTTGTGTGTGTGTGTGTGTGTGTGTGTGTGTGTGTGTGTGTGTGTGTGTGTGTGTGTGTGTGTGTGTGTGTGTGTGTGTGTGTGTGTGTGTGTGTGTGTGTGTGTGCAACAGCTCACATTGTTTTGTCTGTTTTTGTTTTGGAAATGTTTAAGGGTTTAGCCAGTGTGTTGCCATTTTTAAACAGACTTTAATTACCTCCATGTGTGGACAAATGGACCAAAACATTGCAGTTGCACAAGACAAGCTGAGTTTCATGTGTAACTGATGTTATTATTTGATAGAATTAGGCCCATTTGTTGTTTTTTTTGTATTTAACTAGTTATTTATTTTCAAAACAGTGTTTGTAGAAATAGTGCCAGCTAGGGCTGTACTTTATTATTATTATAAAACAAAAATTAAAGATAAGAAAGTCCTCTGCACGGGTTCAGAATTTGTTTTTCTCTCCTCCAAGAGACTTCTTTAATCTGACAGAACGTTTCAACAAAAAAGAACCCTGCCAGAGGAATTATTCAAGTTATTTTTTTATTTTTCTACCTAGATTATTGAGATGCATCAGGACATTATTATTAAACCTTTATTTATACAAGAAGTGTCATTGAGAGACAAGTTCTCATTCACAAGCGAGACCTGTTACAATCATTACTCTCATTTTTTTAATATTTATTGTTAAAATGTTTTCTTTTCTTTTGAGGGCTTACAAAAACTCTTGATCCAGCAGGTGGCGCTTTTGGCAAAAGCCTTATAATCCCTTGCGCCATCATAAACTAATGGGTTTTCTAAACTCATAAGTCTGCAATTATATAGTGTACAGGTTGCACTTTTTAAGGAAAACTTTCTTTTTGTTAAACTGCAAAAATGCTCAAGTTAATTTAAATCAAAGTTAAAACTCACATTTTTAGAGTTAATTTTACTGTTCTGTTTAAACTATTAACTGAAACATCATTAATTTCGTTCTATAGTCCAACTGTGTTTTACTTTGCATAATTATGCCACTGCAATGTACTTTTTCACATGTTTTCTTTTCTCATGTGTTCATCATGTAAAAGCACTTTGAATTGTCTTGTTGCTGAAACATATATATTATTATATATATAACACATATATTATTCGATGAATGGATCCTCACAGTATGTTGTTGAGGAAAGCATTAGATTTGTTAAGGTGGTCTCATTGAAATGCCAGCATTAAAAAGTACAAATTTGGTGTCATGGCTAAACCAACTCTGAGTGAAAATGTTCGTAGGGGTACATTAGGAGTTATTGAACAGCTCCACTTTCACATTCACAGTTTCTTCACACAATTAGCTTCCGGGTTGGTGCACTTAAATTAGGTAGGTTGAGGCTGCCGACTCATCCAAAGTACCCTGTCAATACCCCATACCTCAAAAATAATCATAAGATAAAACAATTAGTTCCCTAATTATCAGAGTTTGCCAGAGATTTGAATTTATTTGGTTGAGTCCAAGCACAAATTTCCTCACTGTGAATTGTAAATCCACTAACTCAGGGAACAACAGACACAACTCACCCGTTCTGTGCAAATGCACCTGTTACATCTTCATCTGGTTCTGGCCATGGACATGACTGGATAAGTGACTATATAAATTAATCTGAACAGAAAATGATTGGATCATCTGATTAATTTCAATGATTGTATTTTAAGTTTTTTACATGTGGAGTCCTGTCAATCTACACCGAGTTACATCCATCCAAGAAAATGGTAATGTGGCAGTTTTCTTTTCTTTTTCTTACTCTCACTAACTCCATTTTTTGTCAAACTTTATCACTGACCACACAATGTTTCTTAATTAAACTCGGTAAACTGTATAATCTGGCTGCACAGGTAACCACATGCCTGGCCCTGTATGTGGTCTCCATGTTGGGAATTATAGTCTCCTTTGGAATACGGATATCCATCATAATGCATTACAGCTTTGTACGCAATTGGCATGGGAGGAACGGCTATGATGTGAGCTTTAATATTTACTCCCTTCATCCGTTGTCTGTGTTCACATTCTTGTCTGTGTGGATAAAACCCACATATTGTAATGTATAACTCTTTTTTTTTTACTGCAGGTGCAGGTTGCTTGTGTGGAATACATATTGTTTGGATCCTCTCTGTGTGTGTTTGCATTTCTCATCTTCTTGAGCACCATTGCACGTTTAGCACTGAAATCCACAAAGACCCAGGTATTCTTGCATTCTTGAATGTTGTGTCACCTAAAATAATTAAAAGTTACAATTCACCTTCCACCTTTTAATGCTGAAGATCAATGGTGTAACTAAGTAAGAGCTAATTGTAACGTTTCCGAAAAGATGGCAACTTTTTTGCGGACTGAATATTAGCCAGAATGGTGATGCCAGCGCTTTGGAGAGGCAAAGAGTCCAGATTTAAATCTGACAGAGAAACTGTGGAGGAAGCTAAAGATTGAGGTGATGGCAAATGAGTCACCCCACCTCAAGTGCTTTTAAGAAGAGTGTGACTGCAGTAATACCAATAAAGATTTTTTTCCATTTATTATTGAGAATAATTTTGATATGACAGTGTTTATATTTCGGAAGATGTCTGTCACATTTCCTACCAGAAACAGACTTCTTGGTTATGTGATCTGCAAGGGGTATTAACAATTTTGGGCTTAACTGTACCTTATTTATACAATGTTTAAATCTCACGCCTCCCTTGTAATGTTTATGTGTGGCTGTGGAAGAGGTTATGTGGCTCAAATCAGGGTTTATAAAAAAAAAGCTTTAACAAGACACATTTTTATACCTCTAGTTCGCCTTATAGCAGTTTAAAACCTTTAGAGAGAGAAGCTTTTTCTTTTTGACACACTCTTTAGTGAAAAAAAGTACTTGTCATTCAGTTTAAAATGTTTTCACAGTAGCCCAATTTAAAGTGTAGGACTAATTACATCTCACTGAGTTATTCCTGTATTTGACTGTTGTTGGTGAATTGTTTGATTATCAGTATTACTATAACAAGTTTAATTTATTTATCTGAACTTTATATCCAATCAGTCACAGTTTACCTATTGTCTGTCACCTGTAATGCTGACAGACAATGGGAGTTTGAAAATTAATGAACTGTATACTGTGACGTTTTTGGTGTAGTGCAATTAAACTTTCCTATATAAAAAAGGATACAACTTGCTGGTAATTAGTTTACTAAGTACCAGTGAGTACCTATGATATAAATGCACCATTTTCTGATCCTGTGTGACCTATTATAAAAATGTAATGCATCTTTTTATCAGTAAAATATTTGTGTTATGATTGTTTTTTTCATTTCACAAATAGATGTAAAATTAATTTACTGAGAGAGATTTCTTCTATTGTGGGATTGATTAAAGTACTACATTTTCTATGATAAACACAAAAGGGCTGTTTATATCTGCCAGGGGTCTAAATCATTTTGGATATGAACTACATTTTGTAAAAACATACTCCACTCCCCCCTTGCTCAACGGGGGAATTTAATTTACTGACAATCCATTTGCAGGGAGGTAAACTATCTTTTTCCATGTTGTGGAAATTGGCAAAGTAACACCTTAAACTGGCATTTATTAGACAATAATATGAAAAACAAATTAACCGATTCAAAAAAAAATAGCATAATGTTAATAATAAAACATAGCTATCACAATGTTGTCTGGTAGTTATGTGTCACTCATTGCTGTTTTTGCTTTCTATTTATAGCACGTTATTGTCCAGCACATTGTGATGAGTCCACAGAGTGAAGCAACAGCAAACTAGGACCAACCTTCACCTCCAGTATTCTACATTCACTAACCAGCACTGTTGATTTGACGTAACTTTTTTTTTATCAATTACGGCAGACACTATACATATTTCACTATGTAAAGTTTTGCAACATTTTTGTAATGTATATTCTAAACTTCCAACATGTGTGTGCGTCTGCGTGTGTGTGTGTGTGTGTGTGTGTGTGTGTGTGTGTGTGTGTGTGTGCCTGTGTTCTACCATCTGTTTTGCTGTTTGTGTGTAGCTGAGGAAAACAGAGGAAAGGCTTCACAATTAAAATAAGTAAAGTTTGTGTTCAGCCTCCCTGAGTAAACACCGTGCTGCTCCACTTTTTACTGAGGTTGCAGCTGCAGGTCTTCAGGGATATGTTTCTTACCGGTTTTGCACGTTTCCTTAAGGATTGTCATGTATTTGGCTCCATCCATCTTACCACCAGCTTCCCTGACTAAAAGTTGTCCCATCAACTTAAACTGAACATTTCTGAACCTACTTTATATCTACCATGGACTCTTGACGGTTAACGGGTTATTGCTTTCATTGCCTGTCAGTTTAGATTGGCATCCTTATTTTGGTTTGTTTGCAGTTGCACTCTTTCCCCCATATTAAAAGGTTATTATATTGTTTTCCTAATGTTCTGAAAGAAACCATGAGGCCTTACCAGAACGTTTGTATTCATACTGTGATTAAATTACATCAAGGTGGACTCTATTTAAAATTTAGATTACTTCTGAGGCAGGTTGGCTGTACTGGATTTTATTTTGGGTGGAAGGATGGAGGTGGCTGATTACAAATGAGTATCACATTTTTATTTTGTATTTGTAAAAAAAAAAAAAAAAAAAAAAAAAAAAAGGTTTGGAAACCATGTATCATGCTCCTTCGACATCACAATTATTAATAGCTTTGCTCTGGCCTATCTCAGATAATAAGAAATAAAGTAGCTTATGGTACTAACATTGCAACAAACACATAAATACTATTGGGATGCAGTGTGTACAGTTAATTGCCCAGAAAATTCTTTTTTTTCAACACCAACACTCATTTTGACATTTGAAATACTTTCATTGTAGCAATAAAAAATGTCTGTTATGGAGTGTGGTTAGCCAATTGTTTACTGATTGCTATTAACTTTTTTTGTCTTCTTTAATCAAAATATCAGCTTTCACACTGATTAGCTACACATTTTTGATTAACTCATTTCATTTTTATTCTGTGATTTATCTTAGCTGAACTGAGAGATAGTGTTGTGTTATTAACACAAAAACTTGCTTGAATAAATGTAGCTTTTGTACGTATCAGTATACAGAGTTATAAATGTTTATGTGTTTATTAAATAAAGAGAACGTCTTCAGCACGTCTGTGCGTGATTTCTGTAAACACCTGTGAATTGTCGTATCTAAACTAGACAGTAGCTGCCCTAACAGCCGTCCAGCCATTAAAAAAGATGCAATAATAATAGTAATAATATTTCATAATAGTAATTATGTGGCTCTATAATTTGGGCAGGTTAAAAGAACGACAAAAGGTCAAATATTTTGGCATTTTTAGTTTATTTCCCTTTATTTCATAAAGCTAGCAAACGGTTGCTCGACATTATGGTGGAAATCCTCTCTCGCTATTAATGATGCAGGGAAACTGAACATCTTCATTTGGTCCATTTGTAATTTTTAGTGTTCGTAGTATTTAATAGACGTAGCTGGCGGTGTAAAGGGACTGCATGGCGGCCTGGCTAGCCGTGTTGGCGGGCTTGTACTCTCCTTTGGAGGCCAGGCCATTGATCTGATGGGAGAGAGGAGAAGGGCAAAGTCAAACACGAGCGTTAATGATCAGCCAAGTTGCATGCGTCACAGGAGTGCAAGACTGAACGGGCAAAAAGCTTTAAGGAATCAATAATTTACCAAACGGTGTTAAATTGAGTAATTCAAGATAAGAAATATTTAAAGTCCAGACTTGCTAATTGATAAGTGGGAACTGTGATGCCTGCCAATCTGCGTGTGAGACTCACCTTGGCCCTGGAGCAGAAAGCGTCCTGTGCAGCTTTCTTGTTGGCGGTTTTACCCACCCAGGCTGCAAGAGCAGAGGCCTGGAGTGCACGGCCGTAAGAGAAGGTCAGCTTCCAGGGGCGGTGGAGGGGCACTTGGTTGATGGCGTTCAGGTTGAGGGAGGCCTCCTCCTCGCTCTGGCCTCCAGAAAGGAAACAGATGCCTGGAAAGGTCATGAAAAAGAGGCTGTAATTGGTGCCAGAGGACACACGCATGAGGGCTTCCTGGAGGCACAGTTCAGTTTTTAAAATAAGGTTACAAACACTTAACAGTTTCCATCAGAACAAAACGTCTTGATTTCTTTATTTACTATCCATTTGTGTAACTGGTTTTATTTAAGGTGCGCTATGGGTGGTTATATTTACTGAGAAGCCATTGATTATTATAAAAGGAGGTTGAAGGTGGTGTACCACCAATGATCTTCCTGTGAGCAACTTACCTGGTAAAAAGATTTTTATACTGCTTTACTTTAACATCAAACAGGTACAATCACAGAAAAACACTTGTTATTCATGTTATGTTCTCATTCCTTGTTTCCTATAGGAAAGTCCTTGGTGGAGCACCTCCTCCTAACTACATATGCTGTGAAAATAACCGTCCAATGTAGACATGACGACAGTTTAAAGGCACCTAAAATGCTGTTGACATAAACTGCTGCAGATTATTTGAATTTAGAGAGGTAGTTTAAGATGATAGATGTCCACCTTGGTCTTGGCCCCTTTTACACAAGCAATTAATCTGATTTATATTGAATGAGAAAGAGTTATCTGTTGCTTCTAACCTACCAGAACCTCACTTCATAAATCCTAATCCACCAATTTAAGGAGATTGCATGTGGGAGGAGGCAGTTGCATGGGGCTTACCGGGCACAGCAGCGGGTACAGTGCGCCTCAGGGTGGTAACTGTGGCCAAGGCGACATCCTCGGGGGTGTATTTCTTAGTGCAGGAGTGTCCAGCGGTGACCATGTTGGGCTTCAGCAGAGTGCCCTCTAGGTACACGTGGTGGTCGTTCAGAGCCTTGTACACAGCAGCCAGGACCTACAGATGAAATAGTTGAGTGGGCACTGATCTCCTGTAATTAGGAAAGTTATCATATTTATTATACCATACTAACCTTCTCTGTAACATATTGGCACCGCTGTAGGTCGTGGTCACCATCAGGGAGGATTTCTGGCTCCACGATGGGCACCAGGCCATTCTGGAGAAGATCAGGTTAAAACAAATGACTTTTCCTCATCTGTTGGCCGCTGCTGCAGCTAAAAACTGTGACACCAACCTGTTGGCATATGCTGGCGTATCTGGCAAGGACATTGGCGTTCTCGGCAATGGCAAGAGCTGATGGGCAGCCGTGCGAGATCTTGAGCACGCACCTCCACTTGGCGAAGTCACAGCCGTCCTTCTTGTACTGGGCACACCGCTCCGAGAGCCCATCGAGACCTGGACAACATAAAATGGCTCACTCTGCATAGTTTTGGGAAATTTGCAAAGAAAACCAAATGTTTTAAGGGTAGGTACCTTGGGTGGTGGTTTCCCCATCTGTTCCATTGAGACCAGCTGTGCCTTTATCTACCTATGGTAATAAAGTGAACAAGGGTAAGTAGAATCTAACGATGTTGAAAGTTTTATTAAAGGTCTTATAGGTTTGCATGAAGATCTCCTCACCTTGATGCCAACAACCATCCCTTTCTCCTTGACGACCTGGGGGAAGAGTTTACCACTGTCTGACTTCTGGTAGAGCGTCTCATGGAAGAAAATGACCCCACCTATGCTGTTGGCAATGGAGGGGTCGGATGAGAAAAGGATCTCCCGGAAGGTGCGGCGGTTCTCCTCCGTGTTCTCCACGTTGATTTTCTGCAGCCTCTTCGCCATGGTGCCTTAAAGGGAGGAGCCCATACCTTTAGTCTCACATGACCAACTTGCAGTCCCACCTCACGACAAAATAACAACCAGGACCGAGGCAAACCTGTGGATTCATCCGCCGCCAGGATTCCCTTTCCCGGGGCCACGATCCTCTGCGCAATGTCGGCGAGCTCCTTCTTCTGCGCCGGAGACAGGCCTGGGAACTGATGAGTCATCCTTGCAGAACCAAACGAGAATATTGTGTTAAAGTTAAAACTTTAAAATGTTTTGCTTTTGCTCAACGTTGAGCAAACGTCTGCTATTACACATCCTGGTTCTCTTGCAACACCTCTCCAGTTAAATATTTGGCATGCACGGTTAAACTTTGGCCTTCAAAACAGATAAGTTCTCCCTTTTGGGTGTGCACCATGGGTTCAGAGTTCACTTTGCAACAAGTTTACCAAAGTTTTTTTTGTGCAGGAGATCACAATAGGAAGTCACTCACATTTAAAATCTTGACCATAATTTACTTGCAGAGCAAAAAAAAGCAAAAACAAAGAGTACAGTGGAAAACAATAGGCAGTATTTGCACAAATTCTGTATTTTTGCACTTGACGTGGCTTTTAATACACCACCCAATCAGAAAAAAACATTGATGCAAAGTGCTATTTGAAAGAAAATTTGAATCCTGGTTTTTATCAGCAATGCACATAATCAACAATAAACCCGTTCTACGGTAGTGATTTACAGCTTGCAAACATGTGCAAAGCCACATGCGAACCCGCACAACGAAGCAATCCTGCAGAAATCAGCCAAATTCTGTACAATCAACCAAGTTTCCTATTTCTGACAAAACCAAAACGCATCTCACTTGAGTTTTTATTTTTCTCTCCTAAACGACAGCTGAAGTGACAGACGGCGTCCTTGTTCCACCCAGGGCTGATCGGGATGATGATGAAGAAGACCGAAAGTGGGTGAAGAGTTGTATTTATTCCTGTTGAAGGCGGTGGGGGGAGGTACTCGTGATGTGGCGGGGGGCGGGCCGGGGGAGGCGGGCGTCACCGTGGAGGCGCGATTGGACACCGCCAAAACCCACAGAGGCGGTCTCCATGATGGTGATCTGCTGGTTCTGCCGACCTCGCAGTTCATCGCAGGTCCTGAGATGGAGTTTGAGGGGGGAAACATGAAAGGGGCCATTGTGTGAGTGTAAAGTCAAAGTCTGCATGAGCGAAATAATCAAACAGAGATGAGGGAGAGGCTCCTCCTTCCTTAGCTTTGCAGAAATGTAACAGCAGAGCGCGGCTGCAATGTTGCAATTCAGGTTTTGGTTCTTGTTCCTTCTGGGGGAGTTGGAGACATCCACAAGCAAAGATGTGTGTGTTGTAGATGTGTTTTAAGGATTCAACCGTTGCACAGAAAACAGTTCAGACGCGCAGATGTCTCACCACTAAAAAACTATTTCCTTAAAGTCAAAATGCATGGATAAAAATTTGGTTTGCCTTAAAAAATGTTATGTCCTTGTTTTGCACACATTTGAAACATATGGGGTTATTTTATATCTGATATTCACTTCAAACTACTATTAGAGGTGAATAGTTCTGCACAAGTGATGTTGATTATTACTGTGCCAGCTTATGTCTCCTTCGTACAATTCGCCAAACATTTAATTAAAAAAATGAAACGTAAAAATAAAGTTTATTATATGGCACAGACATCTTCGTAACCCAGCAGATGGGGACCTCTGCACCCACAGACATAGGTTTGATGAGACAGCTTTTACACAACCTGTACTCTGCACCATGTGCAATGTCCACTTTCTTACTGCAGTTCAGAGTTCAACCTTTGTGTGTGATTTTATTTTTCACACTTTTTGGAAAGTGTTGAAAACATATCCAAAGAATGTTGCTTGTCCCAGCGGGTAAGTAAGATGGTAATTAAAAAAGAATTGCAGGGGACAATTGCTGGTTTGAATGTTTTGTTGATCCAGTTTTCCAAAGCCCTCCAAGTTGTAAATCTTCTCTGTAGCGAACAGCACAAGGAGCGTCGTGTTGTGTGTGGGTTTGTGGTGGGAAATTCTCACGTCGCCGTTCAAACTGGCAAGTTTCTTTAGTTATAACAGATTATATAGGATTTATAATAAAAAGAAACAGCATAATGTTGTCATCATTAGGTTGAATGAGTAAATCTGCAGAGCAGCCACAACATATCTGAAAAAAACAAAAAAACTTCCAAATCCTCAGGGAATTATTTCAAGAATCCATGGCACTGAGGCTCAAAATGCCTTTAGGGTTGTCATGTGCTCTGATGGCCTGATCTTAGAAGAATTCTGGACTTTGGTTAAACTTTGAATTTAACAAACAATGACTTTAGATAAACGGGTTAGTAAACTAGAGACTGTTATCTGAGGCTCTTTCGAAAACATAAAGATTTCATCACGTACTGCGTCATACAATCCCTGCACCGTACAATGACTTTTTTTTTGGGGGGGGGGGGGGGACTAAATGAGCATTGGACACTTGTGACACAAAGAAGAATATGATCTACTAAAGATCTGCTTTTAGAAATCAAAACTAGAATCTTTACCTTAATAAAAGCATTATTAAATCCCAACTTTTCATAAAAACCTATGCTATAAAAATAGCATCAGATAAGTGTGAGTTTGGTTTGCTAACATGTTAAAGATGTATTTGAAGGATACATCTGGGAACTAAAGGAATAAAGTTGTGTTAGATAAACAAATAAATACCAAGTTTTAAGTATTTTTTTCCTTTTCATTTAATTTTAGAAGGCATTTTTACTTTAGGTATATACAATCTATGGCACAAATTATCCTTTAAAACCAGCATTTTAATTGATGTTGTCAGTTTGAACGAAATCATTTATTGTTTGCAAATAAGCAGACTTGTGGATGTTATCGCAACCCTTGCTCAAGCTAACAAGAAATTGTTTAATCGCTATCACAAGAGGAAGAAAGAAAATCGGTCACAGTATGGATCCCCGGTGAACTGAGGAAGTGCTATCATTTGGTTTCTTTTAGTTTTATTTGGTATTTTATTACTTTGTATGCATAACATTTTTTTTAAACACAATTCAATTCATTTCCATTTTATTTATATAGCGCCAATTGACAACACATGTCATGTCAAGGCACTTTACAAAGTCAAATTCAATCAAATCACGCAGACAGATTGGTCAAAAAAGCAGATTGCATTGTGTCTTGACAAGCAGCATTCACTCCTCCTGAAAGAGCATGAGCCACTGTGGACAGTCGTCTGCATCGTCAATGGCTTTGCAGCAATCCATCATACCGAGCATGCATATAGCGATGGTGGAGAGGAAAACTCCCCTTTAACAGGAGGAAAACCTCCAGCAGAACCAAGCTCAGTGTGAACGGTCATTTACCTCAATTGACTGGGGGTTAGAGAAGACAGAGCAGGGACACAAAAGAGCACAGAAGCACACACTGATCAAGGAATCATTTCGATGTTATATGGTGATGGTGGATGATCTGCGCCCCTGGATGGTATCATAGCTAATAGAACGCCAGACCAGATGTACCTACTATAAAGAAAGAGAGAACATAAAGTTAAAAGCTGAAATAAAAACAAATTATGCTAAATTGGAGAACAGTAGGAGAACTCAACAGAGTTGGGTGTAGACCCTGATGTCCTCCAGTAGCCTAAGCCTATAGCAGCATAACTATAGAGGTAGCTCAGGATAACCTAAGCCACTTTTACTATAAGCCTTTTCAAAAAGGAAAGTTTTAAGCCTAATCTTAAAAGTAGACAGGGTGTCTGCCTCAGAGACCAAAACTGAGAGTTGGTTCCATTAAGGGCTTAATGATTATTAAGGGCTTTATACATGAGAAGGAGAATTTTAAATTATATTCTTGATTTAACAGACAGCCAATGAAGGGAATCTGAAATAGGAGAAATAGGGTCCCTCTTGTTGATTTTCTTGCTGCAGCATTGTGGTTCAGCTGAAGACTTTGAACTGCATTTTGTGGACTTCTTGATAGTAAAGAATTACAATAGTCCAGCCTTGAAGGAACAAATGCTTGGATTAGCTTTTCAGGATCACTCCTGGACAAAAAATATTTCTAATCTTTGCAATATTCCAAAGGTGAAAATTGGAAACCATAGTAACCTGTTCAATAAGGAATTTAAATGATATGCCCTGGTCAAAAATAACACCAAGGTTTTTTACTTTATTACCAGGGGCCGATTTAATGGCATCCAGATTAGGTGATTGATTAAGAAGTTTATTTTTGTCATCTTTTGGACTCAGGTCTGGCTCTGTCTTGTCAGAATTTAAAAGCAGAAATGTTAAAAAAAAAAAAAACATCCAGGTTTTTATGTCATTAAGACATGCCTGTAGTCTAAGTAATTGATTGGATTCGTCATGATTTATGGATATATATATATGAGTGTCATCATCATAACAAGGGAAATTAATCCTGTGCTGTCTGATAATTTTACCTATCACAGTGGGGTGACAGTGGAGCAGGAGTTAGGGGGTTCATCATCCTGCAATTGGAGAGAGAGAGAGAGTTGTGTCCTTGGGCAAGACTCTTCACTGGAATTGTTTGCTGGCGGTGGTCAGAGGGCCCGGTGGCCCTGATATATGGCAGCCTCGCCTCTCTCAGTCTGCCCCAGGGCTGCTGTAGCTACTAATGGGTGAATTATAGTGTAAAGTGCTCTGGGGTCGTCAAACTAGTTAAAGCGCTATACAAGTACAAGCCATTACTCAGAAGCACATATAAATAAAGAGTATTGGCCCAAGCACTGAACCCTGTGATACTCCACAAGTGACCCAAGATGTCTCAAAATAAATTAATAAATTAATAGGGCGGTTCTAGAACCAAATTTACCAGGGGGGCCAAGGTGGGGCCAGTGTTTTTTTCACAGGGGCACAGAACAAAAAAAATTAAACAATAAAAATGGCACATATTTAACTGTGCAATAATTAAGTGAGCCACTTGTGGTTCTGGAACTGCAGGTTTTAGACCCCTGATCAAGCAGATGAAAACTTTGCCCCCAGCTCAATACGGCTACACTGCAAAAAGGGAACACAAAGTAAGTAAAAATGTTTAAAGTTTGTGTATTTTTCCTTGATTTGAGCTGGTAAATAAGACTATTTGCCAATGGAACAAGATTTTTGCATTTAAATCTTAAAATAATTAATCTCCATCATCTTATTTTAAGTGCAGCATATCTAATTATCTAATTTCAGGGGTAAAAATACTCATTCCATTGGCAAATAGTCTTGTTTAGCTATTCAAATCAAGGAAAAATACTCTCGTTTCAAGAAAATTGTATTTACTTTAAGTTCCCTTTTTGCAGTTTATAGAGCTAAACGTGAAACATCTTAATTTTTAAATTCTTCTTGGAGTAAAACTGTATAGGTAAAAAATAAAATTAGTCAAAGTGACCAATCAGTTATGGTTTCTTTGCCATTGCAAATAATTAGAAGAAGTGTATGTAATGTTATGTCTTTAGTACAGGGGCCATAACAGGGGCCAGGACCATTTCTACTGGGGCTTGGGCCCCTGTTGGCCCCTGTCTAGAACCGCCCCTGCTTCCGCTGTTGGCCAATAATCAATTATTAGCAAATGATTGTCAGTGAAATTACATATCCACTCTCAGTAAAGGTAAAAAATAATTAGTTTAATCTGTATCACCAAAGAAATATAAAAAAAGAAAAGTATGAATCCATGAGGCACTGATTAGCTAGGTCAATCATCAGTTGCAAACGTCAACCTTTTGTCCTTTACAACATATCACAGACAATGTCTCTGAAGAACTGCTTTGAAGGATGATGGTTTCGGAAACCGAATCAGAAAATGGTCTTGGACGCGTTTTCAAAGCCCTCCGGTACTCTAGGGGGCGACAGAACACCGATGACAGGTAAAGGCTGCCCCCCCAACCGTCTCGCACGTTAACACTTCCGTTTCCGGGAGGCAAGGAGACGCAACATCAACATTTCCTAACAGATTTACTCTGTAAACTGTTAACATTAACGCCGGTGAGGGTTTGGTTATAATGTTTGACACAGAGCATGTTACCAAACGATCCCAGCAATTCGTCAGTTCAGGTTCAAATCTCCTCCGAGTCTGTTTTGCAGCCGCCGTTAGCAGCTAGCTAACGTGCAGAGAGAGTTTCAGTCATCTTGTTCAGGCTCTGAGTGTTAAACAGCATCATTCTGATGCATTTAGGTTGTTGTCGCTGTGGAGGATTTGATTTGAGAAGATCAAAATAAAACCACGCCGTAACATTGAACCTCGGGTAACTCTGTGCTTTGGTCGCAGGAGCAAGAAGATGTCGGGGCAGAAGCGTCCAGCTGACCCCAGCGGGCCCTCTTCCTCCGGTGCCCCCGCAGAGAAGCGGAGGGAGCGGGATGGAGAGGACGGAGGTCCCGGTGTGAGCGCCGGAGCTGGAGGGAGCACCGCGGTGGAGACGGTCATCAAGCTGGGAGGAGTGTCCAACTCGGTGATTATCTCTCTTTTTTTTTTTTAAATCTCCATCTGCTCATGACAGCCGTCAAACATTTCTGAAGTTTGTATTTATATATTTTTTGTTTTGATTGTTTTCAGGAGGAACAAGATATAAAAGCTCTCCAAGCTAAGAACCGAAAGTTGGGAGAATCTCTCGATCAAAGACAGGTACAGTCATTCCTCTGTGAATGTTTGCAGCTGTAGAAAGAGAGAAAAACTGCGCTGTGCTTCATCCTCCGGCTCACTGGTTTTCAGGTGATCGAGGACGAGCTGCGAGAGCGAATTGAGAGGCTGGAGACCCGACAGGCCACGGACGACGCCAGTTTGCTGATTCTCAACAGATACTGGAACCAGGTGAGAATTGATCAGCCTGCGTTAACATTTCTTTTACCTCCCAAGTTAAAATCTGACACAGCTTTGCCCCCTTTTAGTTTGATGAGAACATCCGGCTCCTCATCAGGCGCTATGACCAAGCGAGCAGCGAACCGGAGAAATCTCCAACAGGCGAGGGACGCAGCCTGAAGCCGGAAACTCCAGAACCCGATGGAGATTCGAACCAGGAGCGGGCCAAAGACAGAGGTAGTGACGGATCTGGCGCAGCGGGGGCGATGATAAACAAATAGCCAACTAACCTTTCCCCTCCTTGTTTCTCACGCAGGACATCAAGGGGAGACGACAAACTCCTTTTTGGCCACGCTGGCGAGCAGCACCAGCGAGGAGATGGAGGCCGAGCTCCAGGAGCGGGTGGAGTCCAGTCAGAAGCAGGCCAATCGTGTGGTGGAGATCTACAAGAACCTGAAGAGCACCTTGGACCAGCTGAAAGCAGAGCTTGACTCAGGAACTGGTGAGGAGAAACATGCAGAAGTTTTTTTTTTCTCCTTGTTTGTTTTGGTTTTGCAACAGAATGAAGCTTAATCTGAAAAATGTCTTTTATTTTAGAGGGTGGTCTGAAGCAGGTCGCAGCCAAGCTAAACTCCCTCCTGAGCCGGGAAAACGAGCTGCTTCAACAGCTGACCGAGGACCTCAAACAGAAACACAGCCACATGACCAACGAGGTATGAAGTTTGGCTCTCTAATCAGCTCTTAATAGTTACCCTCTAACTGAAAAGCACCAGTCCTACTTTTTCATCGGACTGATTTATGTGTAATACATAAGTAGGTAATTTAACCGCCATTACTTTCAAAAGGAATTACGAGATTATTTCCATGCACGCATCAATGCACAAATGGAAATAAACAGATTTCATTTAGGTTTGTTGAAGCACATAAACACATTTAGAAGTCACATTTAGAAGTGGCTGAGAGGTTCAGTCCAAGTTCACATCCATCATGGACAACACCTTCCACCCCCTGCACCAGACTGTAGAGGAGCTGAGCAGCTCCTTTAGTGCCAGACGTAGACATCCTGTCTGTAAAAAGGAAGCGTTACTGCAGGTCATTCATTCCTGCTGCCATCAGATTATACAATGCTGCACTATAACTGTAACCACAACTGCAATAACTAATGTGCAATAATCTATTTAATACACTGCTATAACCCGTGCAATAATCCTGAAGAAGGGACTTCTGCTGCTATTACACCTGAATATATATATATATATATATATATATATATATATATATATATATATATATATATATATATATATATATATATATATATATTAGGGCTGTGCATAAAAATCGATATATCGATATTTTTAAAAACGATTTAATATCGATATTCTGGCTTTATATATATATATATATATATATATATATATATATATATATATATATATATATATATATCACCGTGAATGTAAATAAGACATCATCTGCCATTCCTATTTCTTTTTGTATTTTTATTCTTATTTTTCTCTTTTTCTTTGATCCACTGTATATATGAAGATTCACTGTATATAACTGATGGACCTTTCCTACTTTTGCACCTTCTTTTATGAGCCGATGTGGCAAGTGAATTTCTCCAACGTGAGATCAACAAAGCCTATCATATCTTATCTAACACTGATCCTTGAGGACTGGAGCTTGAAACCCCTCTCGTAAGGAGAGTACCATGTCTCCTCATCAATATTTGTTCTTCCTGTCCTTTGCAGTCCCGGTCGTTGGGCCGGGCGGCTAACAAAGCGGACCAACGCGTCAGCGAGCTGCAGGCTCGGATCGAGGAGCTCCAGTGGGACATGGAGAAGATCCGCCGTCGAGAGAACAGGCTGAATGCCCACCTGAGTGAAATACTGGAGAGGGTGAGGATGAGTTTGCCACTTACTGGATCACAATGTGTGTGTGTGTGTGCTGCAGTTTGTGTTAATATTATCTGTTCTGTCCAGGTAAACAGCAAAGGCTACAAAGTGTGTGGCGAGGCCAGCAGTGTGTGTGGAACCATCACCATTAACAAGAGAAAGGTAGGATTTCTTTCTTCTTTTTTTTTGTTTTTTTTGTGTTCTTTTTTTATTTTTTTATTTCTCGGCTCGCTTCACGTCTTATTTGATTTAAATAGTTTGAGGAGATGAACAGCGAGTTGGAGGAGAACACGGAACTGGCAGAAAATCGCCTGGTTGAGCTGCAGAAGCTCCAGCAGGACCTGCAAAACGTCCAGCAGGAGAACAACAGCATGAAGGTATTTTCGCCAGTGCAGCGTCGTTCTGCATTCCAGCATCAGCCGCTTTGCCGTAGATTTAACGTTGTTGTCGGTGACCAAAAAGCAACGACAGCCTCAACACAAGCTCACAGGCGCACTGCTGTGTTGCTCAAGATCTTAATTGGACCTTTGCTGGGGGCGTTTTATTCCAGTCGGCGAGGCCTTGCAAAAGTATTCGTATTTGAACTTTAAAAACAAAAACTTTAAGATGTGTTATCAGCATTTGATTCAGATAGGCTGACAGAAAACAGGACAACCTTGTGAAGTGGCAGGGAATTGTTGAATCTTTTTTTTTTTATTACTTCTTTACCAATAAAAATCTGTATTTTGTGTATTTGCATTCAACTTTGTACACCCAGAGAGAGATTTTTTTCACCATTCTTTGCAAAATAGCCCAAGATCAGTCAGACTGGATGGAGCGTAGCTGGAAACAGCAGTTTTCAAGTCTTGCTTTGGAATCTTGCATAGATTTAGGTCTAGACTTTGACTGGAACAATCTAACACATTGATATGCTTTAATCTAAACTCTATGACGCCCCCACCTTTAGCCTTTTGCAACCTTTTAACAGATATTTTTCCAGTATTGCTTTGTATTTAGCTTCTCCATCTTCCCACAAACACTGACCAGCTCCCTTGTCCAGGGTAAAGAAACGCATTCCTACTGTAAGGTGCTGCCACCATGTTTTATCGTAGGCATGAAAATGCTTTGTAAGATGTTCAAAGCTGGAGATATTGTTTTATAACCTAACTCTACTTTAAACTTCTTCACAACTTTGTCCCTGCTCTGTCTGCAGTGTTCCTTGGTCTGCTTGTTGCTTTTTGTTGGCTAATGTTCTCTAACAGAGACCTATGTGAAGTTTAAAAACAGCTGCATTTATCTGAGATTAAATGATTACAGAGGAGTCGTTATACACCGTTAAAGAGAATTGGTTAAAGAGAATGTTGTTTAGAGGCATCGGAAGTGGAGGAGGCTGAACACAAAGTACATGGCAGACTTTCAGATTTGGGTTTGCGATAAAATTGTGAAACCCAATGTATTGCTTTCCTTCCACTTCACAGTGTGTGCGTTATTTTGTGGCGGTCTAACTCGTAAAATCTGTTCATAGTACTGCTCAAAAAATTAAAGGAACACTTTGAAAACACATCAAATCTCTGGTGGTGGAAAACAAAAACATCCTGTTGGATATCCCATGCAGAAATGGAATGTGCAACATGTTGAGTAGAAAAGGGCCCACATCATTTGATGAAGATGATCAACCCACAGAGGGTTTTAATCCAAAGACGGAGAGAAAGTCGTTTGCATGGCCCCAGGTGCTTGTATGCTTTCCTCAGAAACTGGTCCTGCTGATGGGTTAAGGACCTCTAATGTCCCTGTCCAGCTCTCCCAGAGTAACTGGCTGTCCCCAGGAATCCCCTTCATGCTCTGGAGACTGATCTGAGTGACCCAGCAAACCTTCTGGCAACGGCACACCTTGATGCTCCATCCTGGTGGAGCTGGACTGCCTGAGCAGCCTCTGTAGGGTCCAGGTATCGTGTCATGTTACCAGTAAGGTCACTGACCCTGGTCAACTGCAAAACTACCGAAAAGCTGTTCAGAAAACGAGGGGAAATATATCTGCGGCCCCCAGCAGCAGAACTACTCCTGTCTTTTTGGGGTCGTCTCATTGTTACCCCTTTATGGCAGGCATTTAGTTCCTACGCTCCCCTTATTTGGAACAAACTTTCAGAAAACTGTAAAAGTGCGGAAAGCCTGAGTTCCTTTAAATCAAGATTAAAACAACATTTGTTTAAAATTGCCTTTGAATGTTTCAAGTTAAACTGTTTTACTGTTTTTAATGTTCTTTTTTTGTTTCTACATTCTATCCCTACTTGCTTTTATTCCTATATTTTAATCATGTAAAACACTTTGCATTGTCTCTGTACTGAATTGTGCTATATAAATAAATTTGCCTTGCCTTGCCTTTAGTGGACCTGTTGCTGGTTTCGTTCACACCAGAGCAGCCGACACTGATTAACAAGCCCTCTTCTACTGAATGACCAGATCAGTTATCCGGGAGTGACTTGATATCATGCTCTGATTATAAAGAGCTCCTTTCTGTGTTTTTGAGCGGTCTATTTGTAGTGTTACAAAATGTAGTGAAGTTCCAAAGGGTTTGCAAGTTTGCAAGGCACTGCACCTTGTTTTCATTCCCCCCCCCTGTTTATTAATTAGTTTTCTCTGTTGCCAGACGGAGCTCGTGAGTCGAGCTGAGGGCCTGGTGAAAGAATCCTCAGAGTATCGCTGTCTCCAGTCCCAGTTTTCCGTGCTCTACAACGAGTCCCTGACCCTCAAGGCCCAGCTAGACGAAACCCGGGCTCGTCCTCAACACTACCCCGCACGGCTCGCCTCAGACAGCTGGAGCACAGGAGTATGCTAGATGGCCGCGTGCGTGCAAGTCGGCGTTTAAATGCGTCTCTGTCTCATCCTGCTGTTAACATTCACCGTGCTGCTGCTGCTCGCAGAACGACGAGGTGGCTCTGCAGAGGAAGGTCCGCACCGAAGTGTTTTCAGCTGGAGGACACGTGGCTCAGGTCAGAAGGAGTACGAGATTGTTGCGCATTGAATTTGAACAGACTCTTGCCGCCAACGAGCAAGCAGTAATCAACATCAGCAAATGTATTTTCAGTTTAAGAGCCAGATCTCGTCATCTATGCATTCTTAAACCCTTTGATTTAACTATCTAGTTTTATTATATGACTAATAAAACTCATCAAGACAGCTGATGATCGAAGGGTTGCTAAAGGGTTAATGTGTGCTGGTAGTTAAAAAGTGGCACAATATACTACAATTGTGTCTTCTGATCATTTTTATATTTGTTTTTGGGTGGAAATTAAATGATGGACAGGAGCTTGTTGTGCAGGATTAACCAATGTTTTCTTTGCTTTCCCGTTCTCTCCTCTTTTTCCTAAATCACTTCTTTATATCTTAGGGGTCATCAACAGGGAGATGCGTCACCTTTAAAGCGCTGCGACACACAACCAGCAGCTGAAGGAGAGGTGGTGAAGTACAAGCTGAGACTGAGAGAGA